>NW_010256472.1:32300-32518 GCF_000690775.1 Eurypyga helias
CGGAGCAGCTGCCCCCCCGGTGCTCCCGGTTTCCCTGGAGAGGAACTAACGGGGTACATGCACATGTCGCCGTTGTCTCTACCGTCCTCTGTGTTCCACCGCCCTCGCGCTTCTGCTCGCCGATCCTGGCTGGGGAGGGTACCTCGGGTACGGCCTTCGCGAGCACAACCCGTCCTGCAGCGGCGCGGCACGGGCAGCCGTGGGCCGCGGTGGGCTCT
>NW_010256473.1:0-10764 GCF_000690775.1 Eurypyga helias
TTGCGGGTCCGTCCCGGACTGTCCGCGCCGCGGGGACCCTCCACATTGGCCGCGTCCGTCGAGCCGGGGGCACCGCCGGAGCGGGACACGGCGCTGCCCCCGGGATGGGAGTGCTGTCCGGGATGCGCGGAGAGGCAGCAACAGCCGTAAATCCCGGGGTCCGCGCTGGGTGCGCGCTGACCCCCTTCCTGAGCACCCGGGGTGAACACTTGTTCAAGCCCGTCTGGGTCAGAGTGTCAGTAAAATAACTTTATCCGTGCTGCTAACGCTGTGCGGGAAACTACCTTTTCATAGGTAGACGGGTACATGTGATGCTAAATTAACATTGCTTTCACAGCTGAACGTGTACCAAATTGGAATATCCATATGAAAAGCAGTGCAGAGAAATTCCCTTGAATTTCAAGCGATATTTCCCTTGAAATGTTACATTTTAAGTGGAGGATTATTTCAGTGTATTGTCGATGCCAGCTGGCTGTATGCCTTTGTAAATTTAACACTCTCTACGATATTTGCTGAAGAACTATCGGTGTCATTAGGCATATTTAATCAACAGCTTGAATTGAACAGCCTGCATGTATGCAGTAACGGAATTGCACCGGAGACCATGTTTAATAACGGAAAATCTGTAACGTTCAATAGTTAGATGGATCTTCTAAGAAAGAGTAGGTTAAATAGAACACGCTTCCTGTGCGAACAGGAGGAAATACTTCCAAAGTCCAAGTTTCTGCGTGACTGTTCAGAGTGAGGTGTTACGCAGCGAGCTTTGCTAGCACCTTGCAGTTGAGCCCGAGAGCTCAGCTCGGAGTGGAGGAGCAGGGCAGCACTCCGTTATGACTCGAAATCATGCTTCAAGTCCCTGCTTTTTTCCTGGCTCCCTGGAGGCAATAAGCTTCACTCGCGCTTTTCCTGGAATACCTTTTCCCCCTTGCATGCCAGCTCAGCTGCACTAGCAGGTGCATTAAGGGGGGAGAGAGCCAAGAGTCCACCAGCTCCCTTTCTGCCAGCCGGAGAGGGACGTAGCAGGTCACATCTGGTGCTGTGGTAGCATGCATAGGGGATTAGGGGCGTCTGATAGTCTCTTACTTACCCATGTGTGTGCATGAGTAACTTTATTCATGTGAGGATTCTATTAAAATGAATTAAATTATTCTTGTGGGTAAATTCCCGTGTTTTGTTGTAAGCTTGGTTTCTGAGCGAGGTGCACAACCCAGCGATGTTTTGGGCAGTAGGCTGTTATGCATCATATTGTGCAGCATGTAACTTTTTAAGCTGAAAGCTGAAATAAGAAATAAGTATGTTGGTTCTGTTTCATTACAGAAATATCTTCTAATTATGTCCTAATTCTTCCTGTGGGAAGACTTAGCGATCATAACATGTGTTTCCTTATTTTTTTTTTTTCTATCGGAGTAAAAACCACTGTGTCCTTTTCAGGTCTGTTGTCTGCATATTCTTAACTGTATTTTCTGAGGGTTTTATTATTATTTATTTTATTGGAATGGAGGTGTTTGGTTTTTTTGTTTTTTAAAATAAAGTTCATAGTCTTTCATTAGTTTCTGGATGATGTGGCCTGATCCATACCCAATTTTTACCCGTTAGTACTGTTCCAGTGAGAAATGTGAGACATTTGTCTTGTTTCTCCTGAAATAATTGTAACTGTATATTGGTACTACTCCTTTTGTGTGGCAGTGTTTATAGAAATGGGTGAAGAAGTTGTACTATATAGTGAATTCATCTTCCTATATGGGCATCACAACAATGCTAGTAAGTGCCTCCTGATAGTGTCTCCATACCAGAAAAAATCCATGTGTAAGGATGGAGTTGTTCGGGTCTATTTTGCATGCGATTTTGTAACAACGTAATGCTTTTATGTAGACAAGCCTGAAAGCATCCAAAGAGACAGGGGTACTCTGATTTCACTATGTTAATGCTGATACCACCAAGGCAAAGAACTAAATTTTCTACCAAAATAACAGTAAAAAAGCAGACTATTTTATGGTATCCAAGTGGGAAGCATTAGAGTAAGTTTGTAAATTTAGCTATTATTAATATAATTAGTATGTTTGTAACATATGAAAACGGACATCACATTAAATTGTACATAGAGGCACACAGGAGAATATTGGGTTAACCACGCAAAACATAGGAAAATTCTGGCACGGTCTCCTGCAGAATCTCATTAATTTTTGCTTTTTTCTAGTTCTGGATGCTTGTATGCATTTGTTGCTATACTTCATGCGTTTGGTTACATTTCTTGACCTCATTCCCGTGTTTGTTATAAAAATTTGAATGTTTATCTACGCCAAGCAATATTTTGCTGTGTTGTTTGTGGGGTGGTGGGCATTGTCCCTGTGCCCTCCGCCCCTCTTTTTTGGTATGAACAGAGTGTAGAAGCTGTGTCTATAAATTCAGTGCTCTGTGAATCGGTTACTTGCATCCTTGAGGGGCTTGGTCTCTACTTTTATGACTCTCTGTCCTGCCTGTGTTTCAGGGAAAAATTGACTCTTCGTCAGGCAGATGCACCCTTGGAGAATTAAATTCAATAAGTATTACATAATTTTTCCACAAGGGGACCATTTTGTTCCTGGTTGTCTTTTCCCAGTCTTCTGAGGTTAATGTCTAATTTGGAAGCTGTTATGTAAACCGAGCACCTAATGCATATCAAACCCAGCACAAGACCTCTGTTTATCTTTTTGCAGCTGTGATTACTGCATCTCTAAACTTGGACAACAGTTCCGTGTAATTGCATGACTCACAAAAGTGAATTTGTCAGTGTTTTGGTAAGAGTTTATTGAAGTCCTGAGTGCTTTCTGTGAGATACCGACTGGCTGTCCCTGTTAACGTGTGGAAGAATGAGCCCGTGGGAGAGCGTCACTGGTCCAGCCCCATGGCCTCGCAGCCGCCGGTGAGAACAGCACGGAGCCAGCGGAAGATGGGAGCAACCGCACATGGTTCTGCTGCTGCCATACGTTTCACTCATTTCTATCACAGTTTTAAAAGTCACCCAAGCCTATGTACACCACATGTAATGGCCTTTTGGTATTAGTGGAAATGTACATGGCTGTTTTTTCAGATGATTAGTTATTTAGTGTCCTTCAGCAAGTCAGGAGTTTCTTTAATGCTCAGAGGGCTTGCTTGCTTGTGCCTGGGCTGTGGGTGTGGCCCTGTAGTAACTTCCCTGTCTGTCTGTCTCTCTGTGGGTACACAGAGAAACTCGTGCTGTCGTGGACATCTTGTTTTTATTACCACATCAGCTAGGGCATCCTTATTCCGCAAGCTGAAAAGAAAACAGAACTACTGCCTCCAGAGTCATACAGGAGAGGAGTCTTTTGACCAGAAATAGTGATGTAGGAGAAAGACTGAATGGGAATAATACGTGTGTGAGTAAGCGTAGCCTTAGCACTCTGATGGTTAGAGTTCTCAATTTGATGTTTGGGAACAACCTTTGACTGGAAGTGGGGACAAAAATTGTAACTGGCCTCAAAAGTAAGTGAAGTAAGGCTGTGATGTGGAGTTGTCTGGCTGAGTAGCGGGTAAGGAGGTGCAGTGGAGGCAGTGCTGAAGGTCTGTTTCCTGTGTAGATGACTACAAAGTGTGAACAGATTTGTAACAATAGCAAAAAACTATTGACATTTAATGTCGAGAATCTCTCTGGGTAACTTGTCATCTATTCAAGGAGCACAAAGCCTTATTTTATTGATAACAGAAAAGTAAGGCAGAGTTTATTCTAAAATTTGAACAGAAAATCTCAGGGTGTAGTGAATACTAAAGGTATGCCAGATTTTTTTAACATGTGGCATTCCAGTTTCAAAGCCTTTTTGTATACACATTAGAGGGTTGTCATGTAAACCTGTGAGGTTTAGCATGTAAGTCTTTATAAATAGCTCTATCCATGATGTCTTGTAACTAAATTTAATGTCAGGTTTGAATGGCCTTTAGTCAGGGTGAAGACAGAATAATATTTGCACGTGTACATCTAGGTATTTATGGAAGAATATTTTTTCTGTCTGTTGCTATTAAAACCCATTCTGTTATTTTCTGCAGTTTTATGCAACCCATTAATGTTGTCATGCACACGTGCAGATTAATATTTCAATTAAGTATGTGCCAAACTGTAGGTCATAATTGCAACATATTAGTGTGCCTCGTGTTTTATTATACTTCTCTCCATTTTGAGCTTACATTTGCCTTATGAATCAATTTTCTTTTTAATTCGTACCTGTCTTTTGGACTTGCCTTTAACCACCAGCAGCCACCCTAACCTGGTAGACTATCCATGTTATATGTGCAGCTCACATACATATTTATAAAGTTTGTGCATGCACTGGTTTAAAACCTGTTTTGCTATGGGATTGGTTTTCACTCTGCCTGTTATACCTAGAATTTATATTTTAAGAAGCTTAGGCTAAGCACTTTGTCCCTCTCTTTTGTCACATGTCTGTAATGTCTCAGTTGAAGCTAATGAGATTTATCTTTTTGTGAGCTGTTACATACTTAGGTTTCTATAGAGCAGTAGAGTTGGAAGGTAATGTTATACGTGATGAAGGGAAAATGTGTTGTGTCATACTTAAGTGTAATTGATATAGATATATGTATGCAAAATTAAGTATATAAATCATGTTGGTTTATATTAAATAGATCAGATACAAATTAGTGTGGGTTTTAATGGATACATTATGTCATTGGTAGTGTAGGAGTATGAAATGTCTGTAGTTTTGGATTCTCAAGGTAGTCATCGCAGTCTTGTTCCTCAGGATTTGTCATGAGGCACTCTTACAGTGTTGAGGTTTTTGGATACATTTGCTATTAAACTGATTATCAGGGATTTATAATTACACATTTCTTGCACAAATGATTTTTAAAAAAGTGTTTATGTTTTTATAACTGAAGCACAGTTTTAACTAGGTCTATCTTTAATGTATCATTTTCAAATGCTATTGTGGCGACTATAAGTTTTATTTCTACTAAATAAAAATTTTGTACGGTTAAACTATTCTTATTACTTCAACATTCACTCTGTGTATGTGACTAAACATAGATAACTGTTTAGTATTAAAAAGATTTTTAGTAGTGCTTGTCTTTTTATTTGCTGCCTTCCAACAATTTTTGCATTAAACTTCTGTAAATGCCCCTAAGGATAAAAGACAAAATTGTAGCATTAATCTAAATAATGCATTTATAATGTCTGAAAAATCTTTCTGACAGTAAATTATATATCAAGTTCTAAAACGGTTCCCCAGGTAAAATGCAACTCCCATAAAAGTAGGCTGAAGAGAAATACGATAGCGGCCCTTAAATGCATAAATGGATGTTACAAAGAGGAAAGAAATTACATAGAAGTAATAGAGTGAAATTGCAGCAACGAATACCCAAATTAGATGTGTAGGAAGCAGGACCAAAAATAAGCAACAAAATATTCTGTTGGAAATGCTTTGATGTGGAATATGGGCCAGAAATACATTAGGTTGTGTTTCATCTTCAGTTCCAATTATTTTTAATGTTGGATAATGTCTCATCATTGGCTGTTACTGATTCGTTTGTTATGAAATCTAGTTGACTGAAGGTAGCTACTGGCATTTCTTTTTGTACCAGTTGTATGAGTGAAGCATGTATGAGTGAAGGTGCGCATCTTGAGGTGTACGTTGCGTGCACATGAGGGGACATGTGCTCTTGTCCCCTTTGAGATTTTCTTCAAGAACCACAAAAGCAAGCCAGCTGAGTCCACCTGAGGTTGGTGCAGGAGACACTCACCTTCAGAACCTCTAAAGGATGTGGGGAGGGTTATGCATTTATTTGTTCAATTAAGGCATTTCATTTTATTGATAGGATATCCTTCAGCCTCTAGGTAATGTAGAATGCTAATGCGTAGTTTGAGCTCACCTGTATGTTGAGTATTTCCCAATTTTCATTATGTCCGTTCTAGTCCTGGATGAGTTCATTCATTGCATTTTCTTTCACACCTTAGACATGTTATATACTTGAACACAGAATGGAGTTTCCAGGAGATAAAGAGTTCAGTAAGCATAACTAAAATAGTTCCTCAGATCTCTGAGGTGCTTTTAATTTAACTTGGGATGTTTTGAAAATCGCTGGCAGCACCTACAAAAAAGTACTTTTTTTTTTTTCCCCCACAAGATGCTTAATTTTAGAATATTCACTTTCTTTTCGATCTAAATAAAGGCAATGATTATAAATAAATATTTCGATCTAAATAAAGGCAATGAGTTCCTAATGATTTTGAGATATTAAAAAAAAAAAAAGCCCAACAAAGCCAAACCAAAGCATTACAGAATTCCTGTGAGTAATCTAAAAGATGATATTTTGTGGGAGTTATATGTGAGTCTTTAATCTTTGACCTGGGATGCTGAATATCATGAGACTTCCTCTTCAGATTTCTGATTTTCTCTTTTTGCAGTGAGAAAAAGGCGCTTGATTAATATTATCTATACATATACTTATCAAAATTTAGATCTCCTAAGATCAGCATTATGCTTGGGCCCGTGGGGAAAAGTACTGATTCTGTTATTCCCATGGAATATTTTAGCAAGACTACACATTTTTTCATGTGTGCTGGCACTTTGTATGTTAGCTTATCAAAATAAGTAATGCTTATAATCGAGTCAGTTAAAGTTTTTTCTTTATATTGTTTTTTTGGGATTGGGTATATGGAGGGAATTGTGAATTGGAATACTGTGTAAAAGCATAGAATAGTAAATAAAGGTCTGGATTTAGGATTTGGTTTGAGGGTTTTGATGCCTACAAAGCTAAATAAAAAATGCATAACGTTTGATAAGTTGCTTAGGCTTTTTCATGGTTATATAATCAAGTTAAAATTTGAGTGTCTCAGTTTCTGATTGTTCAGCTTGGGGTAGCAGAAATAGAGGTGTATGAAATCAGAGGTCACTTAAAAAGCATGAATGTTTACCTCTGAATTTCTGCCTACCTACCTATAATCAGTGACACTGTAACATTTTATTAAACTTTGTCAGCTTTTTTTTTTTTTTGAGGTGCTCAGTTTGAAGGTACTAGAAAGAAATTACTATTTTTAGAGAGGGCAGAATATGAAAATTAGAAAATTTACTTCATTTAGTTGTAAATTAAAGTTATCCATTTTCACCTCTGCTTTCTCGCAACAGCATGCCTGAGAACTGTCTTCTATGTCAACATACAATTTTTGGGAGAGAGGAAACTTGTAACCTACTTTGCAATGTTTAATTTTTAACCTGACAGTACAGTTCTTGTTAATTGCTTGAAAGTCCTTTAGCTGTCTATTCCCTGGTTCTTTCCCAGAGGCATGATTTAATTTTAAAAATCATAGTGTATTCAGCTCTAATTATTGGAGGGCTCGTTCTAGACACATAGTAAGGTATATTAATGTGAAAAACTGTATCAGCTGTAGTCAATGTCAGTACTACCTCAAGGACATTGTCATTTAGCTTCCATGAAATCTCTGCTAATATCTTTTAATCTGATGATAGTCAGATTCAGGCAAGCTGCATGATATTTTGCAGTAATCTTATTGCCTTGGTTTGCAGTGCAACTGAAATAAGTCTGGAGTAAACTTGTGTTCAGAAAATGTTCATCTGATTACAGAAGAAATGCATTCTGTTTCCACTATGTATTAAAAAAAAAACCCCAAAAACCAACCCTAAAGGAAGCCTCAAACACATTTTATTTATGCCAATGAGGTTCGCACAATTGTGGTTGCATCATGTAGCTAAGAATAGGACTTTGTTATTATTTTATTAATTTCTATTTTGCTTATGTAGATATCTTACCTAATGAAGCATATATTTTAATCAGTAATTTGATACACTATTGGAATTTGGTGTGCTGCTGATATTAACAAATTACCTATCTCTAAAAATGTATTTATTAAAAATTCATAATAAGATATCTTACTAACATACTTTGCTTTCATCTGAAAAGGCACAGGTTGCTTTATGCTCACAGTTAAGTGTAGGGTTTTTTGTTTGTTTATTTTGGTTTGATTGTTTTGGGTTTTTTTAATGATGTAATTTAAAACAGCCAATATACATAAAAAATTTTCTGACTGCAAGTTTTTTTTTTAGGTAGCATTATTCTTTTTCATCCAATTCTCAGGCTGAGATGCACTGAAGCTTGCTTGTGCTCTTAAACTCCAGTATATAAAGAGCCCCACAAAATAAAGTGTTCCCTCACGATATCAGATCTTCCAGTTCTATACGTAGTGTACTCTGATTGCTTCAGTCAGTTGTGGAAATATTGATGTTTCCTTGTCCAGTTTCATTGTATCTTACAGTAATTTACCAGATCCTCTAAGAAGCACCTGTCTCTATGGCATGGCTGCAGCAATACGCAGTGTGACCTGATGTTGAGCAGATTGGTAGATTGCAGTAAATTTAGGATAATATATCATAGGATCCTAATGATAAATGATTATTCTAATTTGCTCTAGGTCAAAGTTATGGAAAATATACAGAACTTTTATAACATACGTCGAGTGAGATCTATCCAGCTCTACCTAGGGGATGGGATAAATGTATGGCTGCAAAACCATGCAACGAAGCTTTCAGAGGACTACTGAGAGGTTTTCCATCAGGCTCTTGAGTGACTTCTGTCTATCTGTTCATTCCAGGAGGACTTATGATTTCTGTCTGGTAGAGAAATTGCTATGAAACCATGAATTGGTAATACAACCCCTTAAACATCCTATTACTGCCTGACGGTACACACTGACAAGCTTCTGCGTTCCCCAAACACATCCTGGGCTACAGGTTCCTTGGGGTGGCTGCATATGGGCTTGTTTGCAGTTGATTTCTCAGTGGTGGTAACAGCCAAGCTTGTCTGTCACTCTGGTTCACCTTGTCTTTAGTGACAGACAAGCTCAGTAGTAACACAATGATTTCCTTTTCCAACTAGGGATTAGCCTGTGAGACACAAACTTGGAAACAAAAGTAACAAAATAAATCAAGCATATACTTCGAGCTTTAGATAATAATTGGGTACCTTTCTCGTTACCCACCTTACCAAGTATAATTCAGAGATGTCCTGTTTTTCAGAGCTGTGTGTCCAGGGTTCATGGAAACTGTTATCTTGGTGACTCCTTAAATACCGAATCCTGCTTTTTCTGTCTTTCTTAGGGTCTAAGTTTCAGGCAGTAAAATCCTGCTATAGGCAACTAACACTTCTCATTTGAAAGTTAGTGAGAGCATGGTGATATAATGCCTGACAGTTTGGGTTTTTTTTGTAAACGACTTATCTTTTCTTCATTTTGTTTTTCCTTCTCCCTCCTACATCTCATCCTAAAGATATAGTGAATTCCTTTATATAAATGGAAATGAGAAATTGGTTATTTAAAAAAAAAATTGTTGGCCCTATGGTGTAGTTTTCCATTCTTAATGAGCCTGTTAGCTAGGGGATACTGAGCTGTATGTTCAAACTAGCAGAGAGAAGTTAGCCTAGATATTCTTCATAGTGTCTTGGAGTTTGTAAATAAATATATTGTAATAATTAAAAAGAAAATAATTGTATACACATTTTCAATTTCTTATTACCTGGGCAGGTTGGCAGCTTTCTATTGAGAATTGCAACCTGATAAAACTGAACATGCTGTTACCGTAGACCTAGTAACAAGATACTTTGCCAAAATTGGCCCCTCAGCCCATTTATTACCAGCTTGGGAATTCTAGTATTGCATATATCTATCACATTAAAGATATAATTACAAGAAACACACTTCTGTAATGCAAAGGGAGTGTGGTATCAAGAGTGAGCACTGCCAGATGGTAGGTAATCTAACGGAGCATTTAAAAAGGGTCAAAATAAAAAATGTCTGAAATCCAATGGTTTATTAAGCAATAGATGTTTCATGTGTGGGACAAGTGAGAGATAAGTAACCTAATTTAGGTGCCCACATGACCAAAATTGACTTTTAATTGCATACATTCTGTCAGTGAATATCTGAAATACATGTTTCTGCTAACTTAAAGGTGGGTTTTGAAGTTTGGAACAGAATATTAGATGTAGTGATATACTGCTGGGTGTTGAAAAGGTGAGTAGGATCTGTACATGTTCTTATGTGTTTATTGTAGTAGTGAATTTAATATGATGGCTGATCTCTCTGAAATGGAAGAAGAAATCTGAAAACAATTTCAAGGTTTTTGAAGTTGACAAGAATTAGATCCAGGACTTATTATTTCATGTGCATATTACTTAACTAGATGTGAACTAAATATGACATAAAGGATGACTGAATCCAAATAAATGTCTTTGGTTTTAGTTTGCTATTTAAAAGTATTAGCTATGAGTTTAAAATTTATTGCTTCCCTTTAAACTGTCTCCTGTTCTTGTTTCCTAGAGGTACATTTTCCTGTAGTCTGCCTGTGTGCTGTGCTCTGTCATTCACATGCAGGCTTCTTTTTTTTTGTTGAGAGAGGGATTTCGTTAAGACAGATCTGAGGAATACAACCCGTCAGTGTTATTCAGCAATTTCCACTCCCTGCCCCTCCCCGCCCCCTTCCCTGGGACTGCATGAACATTCCTCAGTGTGACCATGGTTGTTTCTATCCTTTCTAAGCTGCAGCCAATTTTTATATTCTCCACAAGCTAGACCAAATTTATCTTTCTGTGGAAGGGATGGGAGAGCTGCAGTGAACTTCCACGCCCACACTTGTTCCTCGTAGTGTGACAGAGTTCAGACTTGCTTCCCGGAAGGAGAGCTAGCTTTATAGCCCAGGCACGCATGTACCATGAATCTGCTTAAGGCGGTAGCAGATGTTCCTGCTG
>NW_010256473.1:10783-13379 GCF_000690775.1 Eurypyga helias
GTGTCACTGCGTAGCAGCTCATTTTAACACTGAATGTACATACTGATTTTACGCCACTGGCAAAATGAGCAAACGGGATATGATATTTAACTTCGTTTCATGTTTCCAGTATAAACTTTTTCATTTCTGGAACGACTTTGAAAATGTCAGTTTTACCCAGTGCTGTGCGCGGAGTATGCAAGTCTATAGGATGTTAGATGAAGATCCAAGATGGAAGTCAGGAGCCTATCTATCTTTGGATTTCAGAACGAGCTAGGGACCTAGATAGTTGTAAGCATCTGGACTCTGTGCCTGAATATCTTTCAGAATTCTAGCTGTAATGAGCTGTAAATGGTAAACCTGATTTTTAAAAAATGTCACCCATGGGTACTCTGCATTTGCAGAACTAGTATATCAGAATAATTTGAACATGCTTCATGTTCCATTTCTGTCATATTATAAATTTTGATTTGCGGTTTACAGTTCAATGCCTTTCCCAAGATTATTATGAAAAGTTCTGTTAATCATTTTTTGCCTGCAATCTCTTGCTATTCTCCACCAATGAATTATTATCATCTATTTGGCTGTTCTAATTTTTACAGATCTTTAGCTTGAACATGTTGAATAGTTCATAATTCAGTGTCCTCCAAAAACGAAACATAAATATTTAGCTAAATTAAATTTTGTCTTTCTGAGGAATACTGGCTTGTGGCTAAATCCTCTTCTGAGATCTCCAAAGTAACATGTTTTCATGTGCTGAAAGCCAGAAACCTATTTATTATATTTAGACAACTTCATTTTGAGTGAATATGGATGGAAGACAAAGATGGACATCTGGTGTTTTATTCACCATGGTAAAGCAAAGCTCTTTTTGTTTCGCTGTACCAAAGCAACAGTCATCAGTCTGTATGGGAGTAAATAGCTTCCTTGATACTTTTGCTGTTGCATATAGTTCAGGTCATAGGTCCCTGACCAAAGTTTCTTTGAGTGCTTATTTTAGAGCTGCTTATCAGTGGCTACGATTATGGGCAACTTTACTTGCAGGCAAACACTTTCCCCTGTCACCCTTAACCTGTACTGTGTGGCTGATCTCAAGAGCAGCGCGGGGGCTGTGCCGTTAAGGAATATTGACTGCATCTGAATGCCTGAAGATCGAAGAAAGAGCATTTTTGTACCAAGAGACTTCAAAGTCAACTGTGGAAAACAAAACATTCTACCAAAATATAAAGAGGAGAAGTAGATTATTGAATAATTCCCTTTTATATTTTTTCTGATAAATATTTATAGGTGAAGCATATAACAAAGCCTGTGGTTAAATTTGAATAAATTTTCAGATCTTAATACCTTTATCAATCTTTTATTTTTCAGGCTGAAAACTGACATGTTTTTCTGAAGTTTAAAGTGACTTCATCTCTTTTAAAATTAAAAAAAATATAAAGGCAACTGTGGAGGAAAAAAAACTTTATGTAATATACATATTTTTTATAACAACTCTACTCAGATGGTTCTGTGTTAATGAAGATAGAATAGAATTTTAAATTAATCTATATATTGGTAACAATTATATTCCAGTTGCTCAATAACCATTCATATGATTAAATTAAAATAACAATTAACAAATGCATTTCAAGCCTGTAATCTGCCATAAATAAATAAATACTTTCAAGACATAGTTTGTAAATTTAATACATACTGGTTTTAGAAATGGATGTTGACTGTCTGTATCAGTGTTTTGTATATTTGTGACAAAATGTAATGGAACTTTCCTTTTTAATTACAATGAAGCAGTGGCTATGACCTGAGGTACTGCTGCTGGCACAGGTATGCTAGAAGGAGAAAAGGCTTCATTGCATGTAAAGGTAGTCTCTTTGAGTGCTTGTTATTGCAGGTTATCTCCTGTTTTGCATATCAAAAAAAAAAAAGTAATAAGTATACAGTCTGTTTTTGTTTTTTTTTTTTTTTTTTTTTTAAGGCATTTGATTATTTGCTTTTTTAAGACTAAAACCATTTAATTGAAAAAAAAATCTTTCCTTATGTTGAAATAAAGTGCAAAATGGCCAGTCAGCAATCACATTCCATTACACTGACCAGTGTTCATAAATAACATAGGCAGATTTTATATACCCAGAAAGTGAGTTTGTATTCCAAACCTCCACCCTTCACTGAGCTGCTCACAACAGCAGTACCCGAGGTTTTGCTCTGGCCTGCTGGCGTGGAGCTTGCTGGAGGATTAGAGGGTAAATAGCATGAAAAGGTGGCAAAAGAAGCAGAGGTAAAACTAACAAGATCACAGTTACTTAGGGCAATAACTAGAACATCTTTGAACATTATGTATTCTCTTTCTTGTTTGCTTTCTTTGCTTTCCTGGTTTTTCCTTTTGTGTAAAACAAGTGAGTATCAGGTCTATCTGATTGCTGCTGTCTCGCTGCATAATTTGCTGATTTGTTTTGGCAATGCAGGCAGAGCGCTATGCTGTAAAAAGGATGGTAAGACTGGAGCGTGGAGTGTCTAAAATGGAAACTTTAAAAAAATGTTAAAATTACATTGCATCTGCTTAAATACTGTGGAGAGCAAATGGCTAGCAGACAGATCTGGATACAAGCTGCATGATGGAAAA
>NW_010256473.1:13455-27207 GCF_000690775.1 Eurypyga helias
GGGAAAGGTGTTTCAGTGTATGGAGTATGAAATTTTGGGTTGAAAGATAATGGTAAAGCTGAATATTGTGGCTTCTTATCTGAGCATTCTCCTTCCTACCTGCTCGTTAGTGCAGAGCTCCTAACGAGTGTCACCCTGTAAAAGGGGAATTGTAATAAATCCGTATGAGGAAATGTATAGGAAAGCTTGTGGAAGATTACTTCTTTCTTGAAATATTTTGTGTTGTCTGCATTTTATATTCCATTAATTGATGTTTTAGATTAATTGATACGATGATTTCAGTTTATAAAATTAATGAAATGACAGTTCAGTAATCTTATTAATATAATTTTCAGCTTGTACTTTTGGGCATGTACAAGAGTATCTCCTGTATCCACTCAGGAATCAAAACTGTTCAGCCCAGTTGCTGGATGTGCAGAGTAATTTCCATCCTCTTCTGGAGAAAATTTAAACCTGTACATTTATTTTGCATAGAACTTCTGGCATGGATACTTTTCAATAAGTAACACCTGTTGGAGTTGTTCTGCTTTGACAGAGCAAACAAGTGAGAACTCTGTTCTAGAACTCTGTTCTAGTCATTGCCTTCCCTGGGAAAAAGGTTTTGGTTCCTGCCCCAGGTTGTGTTTGTTTAGAAAAAGAGAATAAGTCAGCAGTGTTTCTTTCTTCAGGAGACACAGTATGGCTTGACTTGGAGGTCATAGATTTTCCTGTGAGTTGGGAGATCATGGGCACAGCTGCCCACAGGTGATGAGCAAAGTCAGATGGATTTTCCTAGCGTTGGTGAGAGCTCTAGGTATTGAGCTGTTTTGCAAAAGGGTGATGTGCATGACATGACCCTAATTATTTATCATGTTGCTCTGTTATGAATTTGATCTTTCTTTTTCCTTTGCTTTTCTAAAAAGTATCTGAAATACATTCTAATCCTTTTTCATCAAAGTAAGAATGAATAAAATGGTAATTTGGATTTGATTTGAACACCAGTTCCTCAGTTTCTCATGTTATTTTCACAACAGCTATGTTATTAATATATTTTTAAAATACATAAATATTTTAATTAGATTTGCTTACCTTTTGAGGCACATGATTTTCTGAAGCATGTGATATTCATGGATTATAATAAAACAACTTACTGATTCTTAAAACAGTACTTCCACTTATTTTAAAGTGTGGAAATATCTATTTTAATATTCGAAGAAACAGGCTTTCGAGCCAAAGATCAGCCATAAATAGTTATAAAAAGGAATAATAATTTAACTTGATATGTTTATGCTATCTGGATTACTTGTTCTTGCATTAGAATCTTGTACATCTGTGTAGATAAGTAAGAGGTGTATAAATATTCAATCATGTATATTTGTTTTCAGTCATGATGTAGGAGTACAGTCTGCATGTATAATCATCAACTGGTTTCATACCTATCTATAGTTCTCTTATGCTTTTTCAGATCTCTTCATTTTTCGCTTCATGAATTTGAGGACTCTCTCTTTTCGGTACAAACATAGTATCCAGTCTTGCCTTCAATTAACTTTTTTAAGAAGGATACACCGAATTCTAGGAAATGAAAATTCGCTTTTGAAGCTGCTTGTCCAGAAGTATTGTATCTTTTCATAATTAAACACACAGAGACAGTTTTACCTCTGATTATCAGAATGAAATTGTTTGTAGTAGTATATATGTCAAACACCAATAGTCTCAGTGTCATACATGAACCAAAATTATGGTTCTTGTCTTGGTGTTATCAGAGTTATTCACCTCAAAAAAACAATTGTCCCAACCCATTTGGTGGTCACAGGCTAGTTTCTTCACCAAACTCCATGACTGAGGTCCCTCAATATCTACTCAGCAATGTCTTTGCCATCATCTCCTTCTCTGAAAATAAGCAGAGAGATTGGACTTTTTCCCATCAGCAGAAACCTTAAAGATTACACTGATAGCTGAGAGATTGAATTGGTTAAATAAAAATATCTATTAAGGAAGAATATTAGGTGATATTGTCTGGCTTTCTTGGTTTTGCGAGGGAGTGTGTGTCAAGATACTTTCCTTTTCACATGACGCTTTGTTGAGAATTGCAGAAGTCCTCTCCCATTTTAAGCCTCTGAATTTTCACTTAGTATGGAGGCATCCTAAATGTCATGCTTCTAAATGGCACTCTTAAAATTACTGTCACTACAAAATTCTTAATTAATGCAAGTGTTCCAGCATGAGATATGAGATTATTTTGCAGCTGAAATATTTTTAGTTCTGTCTCTTTCAAACTTCTTCTCATGCCTGTGAAGTGGTCATTTCTAATTTGAGAATGTGGATGCCTATTTTACAGTGATCCACTACAGAAATTTGCTGACACTTAAGGAGTCAGTATGTGGCAATTTGCAATTGGTTTAAGAGTTGGTAATATGAAACTGAAACAAATCAGTTGGAGTCCCTGCATAAAATGTTGCCTGATACTGAGAGGCTGTGGTTTGAACGGGGGGGGTAAATTTAAAAGATAACATTAATTGTGCTGTGACACGTGTTGATGCAGAGTTGATCTTGTTGATCTGAGATATATCTGTTTTGATCAGCATACAGGTGAGTATAGAGAGATTCAGCATTTCCCAGAAGAATAATTTGTGAATCCTAACTCTTCATGAGCACTTTTTCCTAGCTGGGAGCTATCTGGGCAGAAGCACTACCCTGCTTTTTTACTGAGGAATGGGGCTGAAGAAAAGAGGAACTGTGTAAAGATGGGGGAGTGCAAATGCAATTGTCAGAGCTCCACTGATGGTGCATTGTTCTTGTCCAAGGTTAAGTGGAAGTCAGGCTTTAATTCTTTCTACTGTAGTTTAATAAGTTTCTCTGGAGGAAAAGCAACTGCAAACATCAGATATATTCAAGTACTTGTGGTAGGGGATTATTGGCTAAAAGCAGAGAGAGTCATTATTAAATAATAATGCCATATTATATGAATTACTCTTTGTCCTCTCCTTCCTCCCCTCCCATATGCAATGAGGGCAACATTACTCCTGTACCTTTATTTCTCAGAAATCTGAGACTTCACTTGTTAATGCCTGTAAAATACTATAAAAAACTTTAGACAGAAACTATTGCATGTTTACCAAGAATTAAAAATATCTTATGAAATGTCGACTACCTTTCTGGCATTCAAGCTTTAAGTCTAACCAAAGCCTTTTGAAAGTAGTAAATTGCTGTTCATTGGCTTGACTGCGCTCTGATCAGGTCCCCTGAGAGCTGCATTTATCTAATCATCTGCCTTGTTCATAGAATCACAACTGAACACCAAATTGCAAATCTCTACTGCTAAGCATGTTTAGTTATCAGATAAAACTCATGAAATACGTTTGAAATTGTGCAAGATTGTAATTTTTAGATACATTCTATGGCTAAGTAAGAAAGAAAACTCAGTACTGCTGAATTTTATTAATCTCTCTTTGCATTCCTTTTTTGCTGCCAGGTAGGAAATTTCATCATTATTTAAAAAATAACAACAAGGCACATAAATTGAATCTGAAAGTATATATGGCTAACCTTGAAGTGAAGGACTTCAGTGTTATTCTGTAATCAAATGAAGATTTCTGGTTATCTGAAAACATTATTATTTAATTTTTTAATTGCTTTTAGTCTGAATCAGAGTGAAGCCATTAAGCTGGCAGATTGACAGGTCCAGCACTGCTTATAATTTGGGCATGGAAACTGAGTTTTCAGAACACTGGCTACTGCTTTATCCCAGACTAACCAGTCTCAGGCAGGTAGAGAAAACCTCTCTGCTGCTTCAGCAAGTGATGAAGCTAAGTCAGTGACTGTTCATTAAGCTTAATACACTTTAAATTTAAAAAAGAATAGCAAATATTGATCAAATTATCACCTGAGAATGTGTCACAACCTTCTACTTATGATTTCTGCCCTTCAACCTCAGCAGCTGAAGTGTAGGAGGTGCTGTTAGTGCTCTGCTGTAGTCTGTGCTTTACAATTGAAAGGGGTGAGCCCCATAAGGGACTCTGTTTCAGCCTTCCAAGATTCCTCATTTGTGTTTACTTAACATAAACTAAAAACTGTCAGAGTGGAAATAGAAGAGATTAAGAATATAAATCAACAATTTCAGTAGAGCAGTTTATCTTTTAAAAAAAAACAAAAAACCAACCCTAACGTTTTATATTCCTAAAGCTTTGCAAAATTAAGTGCATTCAGATGAGGAGAGTTTTATCCATAGAGAAGGATAAACACAACTGCAGAAGTAACCTGTTTGCTAGCGCAAAACTGGCCAATGTAAAGAACTGACACTTCACAGTCATTTTAATGCACTTGTATTAATGTGGTCACACAGATTACTATTATTAGGTTACAGTATTATTATTATTAGGTTACAGTAAATTCTGAGTTTGAAAATTTTGAAATAAAAAAATTGCTACTGAGCTAAAATCAAAGAAGCACTCCACGATAGATTTGAAACATTTAAACAGAAGTTGTTCCATGGAGGATGTTGAATGCAATATTTCTTGTTAAGATAAAAGGAATCTCGTATTTAATTTGTATGACTTTTTCCCAGAAGAAACATGTTTTCGTCTAGGCGTGTGTATGAGTAAGAGAGAGACAGACGGGCAGAATGAAAATGGGTAGCTGGGCAGAAGGAGATATCCTCACTTTGAGGTTGTGAAAAAAAGTGGCGATGATTTTTCAGAAAGTTTTGGAGCACATACACCTGTACAATCATGAAGAGAATTGGGATCCCCTGAAGAAAACCTTCCCTTCTTCATCCTCCTGTCCTTTCCAACACATACCGGTCATTATCTGCAAGTTGCAGATGTTTCCAGGCATGTCTGGCTTTGCTTTCTCGTACTAAAAGAATAATATAGTGGAACAGCAAGAAAAAGATGGCATGCCATATGAGAATCAAATTTGACATGGAAAATGCCAAGTTTAGTGCTTGTTACAGTACATTGTAACAAAGTTATAAATTACTGGTTTTTCTCCTAAGATTGTTTTATTCTATGTAGGACATTGATTTCTGTTAGGTGAACTGATGATCCATGCAAGCAAAGAAATAAAGCTGTGTTTGAAGGTGAGATTAAAAAAAAAAGTCAGTGTTCCTTTCACTGAGCATCTGCTAGTCAATCAAAATATTTAACTAAAGAGGAGGCAAGTTTTCCATGGAAAGCTTGTGAAAATTTTTTACAGTTGATTCTCTGGGTGTGTAGAGTGAAATCATGTCTCAGATGAATCAGGTTTGGTTTGAAAGATATTTTACAAGCAATTTGAATGAATAACTTTTGAAAGACCTTCCCCTTTGTAACGTGGCTGATGAGTATTTGTGACTGAATTTCTTGGTATTACTGATATGTGTTGCTCTTTTTTATTAAATAATGAGACTTTTATGTTCTTTCTGGAAACTCCAAAAACTTAATCTTAAGCTGCAAGTCACAGCACCCAGTGCCTTAAGAGATGCTCTTCACTCCGCTGTATGGTTTGTGAGACCACTGAAAACTCTGCTGTGTCTATCTGGGTGTACTGAAAGGATAATCATACATCAAACTGCACCAATTCAAGAACATTGAGACTGCTGCCCATGGGCAGCAACCAGGAACTAATAAAGCAAATCTGAATGACTCTTTACACAGTTGCGCATACAGCAAATCATGCAGCAAATTAAAAACATAGAGCTGAAATTTACTTAAGACTCAGTTTTCTTTGGGTTGGATATATAAACTGAAAAATAAAATGCTTGTTAGAATACATAGTGCTTTATGTTATCAAGCTTAGTACAAACATTGATTAATTAATACTAAGTAGTTCTTTATCAATGCTTGGGTAGGCTCTCATTTTCAGCTGACTGTTCACCAGGATAGCCTATGGCAATAAATAAAGTACCAGAGCTTCAGCACCATGCTTCAGAGCTGTAAAAAACAGCATGTCATTACTGTAAGTTGTGATAGTATTATAGATAAATTATGTGTGAAAAGGTCACTGAAAGAGGGTTGTGAATACAACTAGTTTTATTTGAGAATGCCAAAGTAATAATTAACATGCTGGATTTTTTTTTTAATAGCCAATTAATTTTTAAATTTAATTGGTTATTAAATTAAAATTTTTTTGTAATTTTTAAAAAAATTTTTAATAATTTAAAAAATACCTCTTTTTTTAAACTTTTTTAATTCTTGAGGAATTCTTTTCACCTAGGGGTATTAAACCTCTGCGTCATTTAGAAGTATTTAAAAAGTTTCAGGAATAGTTCGGTGCGGTGCGGTACTAACCGCTGTACCTTCAGTTAATGGTAACTAGTAGTAGCTGTGCTGAGTTAGCAGTAAGCTCTATAGTTGTTTGCTATGGGGCTCAGGTCACTTCTTGCTTTGCATTATGAGCTCTGAAAGATCTCATAAACCCCCAGGCTCTTCCCTTTTTTTTTTTTTTCACTCTTATTCTCAAAAATTTTATGTTATAGGCCTATCTCTTCCTTGCTTTCTGTCAACAATATAAATCTGGAACTTGAATGCTGTAAGTTTTAAATTTAAAACTATTCTCACTCGGGCAAGGAACAAAATTAAATAAATAATTCTAAAAATAGCTTGAAACAAAGGACTACATCTATGTCTCAATAGCGGCTCCTTGCACTGTGTTGTGAAGCTTTTCAGCTTGCTCTTGGTTACATGAATAGTAGGATGTTCTGAACCAGTAGGCAAGGTAGGCATTGTATTACTTTCTCTACACAGGTCACACAAGGGCAATACAAGGAGTTGCATCTAGTTTTCCTCACCTGAAAAAAAAAATACCGTATAACGTGGCCAACAGAACAGCATTTGGAAGCATTTTCCTAAAAGAAAATGCGTGATTCCTTTCTAAATGAAAAATAACTCCTCGTACAGTAAGAGTTTTTCTTACTAACTAATAAGCTTGTACTATATCGTGGGCTGGAATCAAAATACAAAACTGGTACAATCTCACAGTCCTTGGCATTGAATCTTATTACTAAAGCCCTAGCACAGTCACTTTTGCTGACATTCAACATCAGGAACTCCAGTGCGTTTTGCATAATCACAGTACATAACGATCCTTTAAACCATGGATTACTGTAGGATAGAAACACCTGGCTCTGTATTATGTTTTGTGTTGGCTGGGTGACTGGGTGTTATGCAGCTCTGGTTAGCCTTCGTTTCATAATTGCTCCCTGTGCTGGTTAAACATAAAGGTCAATCTGAAATCAGGCAGTGCTTTGCTTCAGAGTGAGCCACAGGTACAAGTATGCCTCTTGTAATTATTTCCTAGTTGTTTTTCACTCATTTTTGGGATTCCTTGGAGATGTTTGTTCTCCCAGAACAGTTTTGTGAAATATTGTGGTTGATGGCATTATAAAAGTGTTCGTGATAATTGTACTTTTATATCGTAGTAGCAGTGATATATGAATTTAGTGGTTCCTTCTGTATGGTAATTCTAGATTACTGAAAAGGAATCCAGCACAGCAAGAAGCCTATTGCATGAATTTAAAAAGAGCAAGAGAAATGGAGAAATTTTTAGCAGATGTGGTACAGATATGTTGAATACTGTCACATGCTAAGCAAAAATACACACAACCTGGATAAGACTGAATATTTATAACGGGAATTCACATTTATTGTAAGACTGAAAATGTGTAAGACATAAACTGTGTTGTGGTACACAGGGAGTTACTTGTAAAGTCTATTTTATGCAGTTTCTGAGTACCACTTATAGGTACTTTGACACTTACTCTCTCATATGATAGTCAAGCATAATCTCTGTAGGTTTAACTTGAAATAAAGAATTTTAAAACTGGGAATTCTCATGCCACTCTCAGTCCTATGCTAGTCCTCCTTCAGTGTGCTTTACATTTACAGTTAATGATTCTCAGATCAGCAATTAGTAAACTCAGAATTATTTTCACAGATAGATGTGAAACAAAGGGAATTTATAAACCTGCATTATTTGGCAAATACCAGAAGCAGTCTCAGAAATCTGATGTAATCCATATGCTCTGTGCCAAAGTCTAGCAAAAAGTCCATTCATGGTTCTGAAATGTTTTGTGGCCAATTAAACTATTATTATTGTTGATTGCCATGAATCTTTACCAAGATGACGGTGTTTCTTGCATGCCAGGAGGCTGGTGCTAGTATGATAGAAGTGGCCAGGCAGTCAGTGCTGGAGTCCATCACATGTCTAGCATGCAGGGCCCATACTAAGGTGGAGGGCTGGAGCGGGAAGATAGTTGTAGAGCCATTGATGCTTCTAGTCTTCTAGAAAATGTAGTGAGAACAAGGAGAACTGTTATTGAGTGGTTTCTGTGCCTCCAAATCGAGCTTAGTTGAACAGATAAAGTTCTCAAGCAGCACAAGATGTCATGCACTGGGTTCAGGCGTTCTCAAGCTCGGTTTAAGTACTTTTTTGGAGCAAGAACTATTACTTGAAAATTTAACATTTAGGGAGATATCATCATTTTCTTAAATCTGTTGGATATGTATTACCATCTCCTGGAAATCTTCCACCAGGATAGATGTATATTCTATGTAACAGGTGGGTTTACTCACCATTTCTAAATTAGATACTAAATTCATGAGTCTGTCTCTCTACCATCTGTATCAAGCACTGTTAGCACCATTCTAACAGTCTTATAGGGTAGCCCTTAGATACTTCAGGAGCAAAATGGTGAAATGCAGTATCCATTTATTACTATGCAAGTTGTAGCTATTCTTGTCCAGGTTTCTTAGGTTGCTGTGAAAGAAGGTAGACTCTGAGGTTGTCAAAATGCATGGAAGTTCAATTCAGGTTATAAAAGTGGATGAAGGTTATGTTGTTAGCTTCTATTTTTCCTAATTTTTGATTCATGGACTCATAGAATTGTTTAGGTTGGAAAAGACCTTTAAGAACATTGAGTCCAGAACATAAGCCTAACACTGCCCAGTACACCACTAACCATGTCCCTAAGTGGCACTTCTACATGTCCTTTAAATCACTCCAGGAATGATGACTCAACCACTTCTGTGGGCAGCCTGTTCCAGTGTTTGATAACTTTTTTGGTGAAGAAATTTTCCCTAACACTGAATCTAAACATCCCCAAGTGCAACTTGAGGTCATTTCCTATTGTCATAGAATCATAGAATCGTTTGGATTGGAAGGGACCTTAAATATCATCCCCTGCCATGGGCAGGGACACCTTCCACTAGACTGGGTTGCTCAAAGACCTGTCCAACCTGGCCTTGAACACTTCCAGGGATGGAGCATCCACAACTTCTCTGGGCAACCAGTTCCAGTGCCTCACCACCCTCTCCATGAAGAACTTCTTCCTAATATCCCATCTAAATCTACTCTTTCAATTTAAACTCATTATTTCATGTCTTATCACTATGTGCCCTTGTAAAAACTCCCCCTCCAGCTTTCTTGTCAGCCCCTTCAGGTATTGGAAGGTGCTGTAAGGTCTCCCCGGAGTCTTCTCTTCTCCAGGCTGAACAAGCCCAACTCTCTCATCCGGTCACCATAGCACAAGTGCTCCATCGCTCTGATCATCTTCATGGCCTCCTCTGGACTCACTCCAACCAGTCGATATCCTTATGTTGGGGCCCCCAGAGCTGGACTGAAGTCCTATCACTTGACACTTGGGAGAAGAGACCAACACCCACCTCTCTGCACCCCTTTTCAGGTAGTTGTAGAGAGCTATAAGGTCTTCCCTGAGCCTCCTCTTCTCTAGTCAGAACACCCCCAGTTCCCTCAGCCGCTCCTCACAGGACTTGTGCTCCAGACCCTTCCCCAACTCTGTTGCCCTTCTCTGGACACTCTCCAGCACCTCAGTGTCTGTATTGTAGTGAGGGGCCCAAAACTGAACACAGGATTCAAGGTGCAGCCTCACCAGTGCCCAGTGTGCGGGAAAATCCCTTCCCTAGTCTTGCTGTCCACATTGTTGCTGATACAAGTCAGGATGCCACTGGCCTGCGTGGCCACCTGGGCACACCACTCGCTCATATTGACCTGGCTGTCAACAAAACATCCCCAGCTCCTTTTACCTTCCTCTAATTTTATTCCAGAACTGTAATGATCTGACTACATTTGGAAAGAGGTACTTACATATAGTATGTTATCTGTTAGATATTTGGGTTTCCATTTGAATAGAGCCCTTAAAAAGGTACTGCATTGCTAAAGCACTTCTGACTGGCAGCAGACATCAGTTTTAGTTATAGAAAACCACTAACAGGTTTTGACAGGAGTCTGGATAAGTTGGATGGGTACTACACATGCACAGCTTTCAGATACGCCATGGAGTGATAAGCCATAGTGCTGTCTTTATGCTACGTGTGTATTCTTGAGAAGGAAGGCACATAATGAAATGTATTAATTACTTTGTCTTGTCTACTGGCTGTGAATATGTTGAATGAGTTAAAACAATGAGAGTTTTCTTAGCACTGACAAAATGTTTAAATGTCTTGAGGTGAAGTTGGCAGCATGATTGAGACCATTTTTCTAAGCATGTTTTACCACAGTACATCAACCATTCTGTTTCTTCCTTTTTTATAGGTTTTACTGGGACTTAATCATGCTCATAATGATGGTTGGAAACCTTGTCATTATACCAGTTGGAATCACATTCTTTACAGAGCAAACAACCACACCATGGATTATTTTCAATGTGGCATCAGACACTGTTTTTCTATTGGACTTGATCATGAATTTTAGAACTGGGACTGTAAATGAAGACAGCTCTGAAATCATACTGGACCCTAAAATCATTAAGATGAATTACTTAAAAAGCTGGTTTGTGGTTGACTTCATCTCATCAATACCAGTGGATTATATCTTTCTCATTGTAGAAAAAGGAATGGATTCGGAGGTGTACAAGACAGCAAGAGCACTTCGTATTGTGAGATTTACTAAAATCCTCAGCCTCTTACGTTTATTACGGCTTTCAAGACTGATTAGATACATACATCAGTGGGAAGAGGTAAGATTTATATGGCTATAACATCATTCTCTAAGATCTTATTCCTACAAAAAAACTAATCAGGCCACTCTGAAGAGCTACACAAGAACCAGAATGGAGTAAAAAGTTATGCAATTAGCGTAATGGCATGCAGGTGCTTGTAGAAAAGCCTTCTTGGAGAAAAAAAAAAAAGCACAGAGTAACCATCTTCTCTGCTAACAACAGAGAACAAAAATATGTTTGGGACCATCAGCACAATAAGCATGGATGGGCTCCTATTGAGAATATTAGGAATTTTAGCAACTACCTAATCTGCATTTGAGTTTGGTGACTACTACTCAAACTTATGAAGTTAACACTCTTCTAATCACAGAGGACTTAAAATACATGTTCATGTTTTTCTATTTCATGAGAAATTGAAACCATTTATAATTGACCAGATTTTATACACTGCTCATTGTTTGAAGGCTGTACGTAGGCTGAATATATCCAATACTGACCTTCTTTATAAAAACTGGGTAGTTCAAATTTCGAGTTGTTGCCTTCTAAACTGTCAACTCCACTAGTTCCAGATGTGACCTTATGCTGCCTGGCAATTTGGCATGGTGATATTTCCATGAAATGATGGCATTCCCTAATTTAGAATGTTCATGGCTAGGAAGTGTTTAATGCTTTGGCACATACCACCATGATTCAGTCATTTCATTTCTTGCCTGTCCCCAATTCTGTAGTTCTAAATATCATAATAGAATTTAAAAGTAAGTGCTAAAAACATGGGAAAAGTACTGCTGTTTTCTAAACCTTTCTTGCAGCAAGTGTAGTGAGAACTACTTTGTAAAGCATTTTCATTGAAGCACTATTAAAATAGATTGCATAAGTTTATTTATGTAGTTTGATGGAGGTTTATTAATTACATGAATATTGAAGGATGATTTGGTACCATTTCTGGTGCTTTTTCTGCTGGTTACTTCCAGTATTATATTCACTTTCTGGTTTAATAGAACCTAAATTTGAAGATATCTCATAAATAAAGGTCATTTATATGTTAAAATGGCATGATGCTGGATGATACTAAGTATCAAAAGTCTAATAAATTTATAGTTGTTTCTCAGAAAGCTCCTGAAATATTTTTTATTACAATGTTTTGAAAATTCTACTTCTTTTGCCTCCCTGTAATGCAGTGTAACTATTTTTTTGACACAGAAATAGAGTACTGCAGTTTTGTACTCAGTTTAACTAAGGTAAATGATTAAGCATATTTTGCAGTTCTACCATAAAGCTGTGATTTTGTCTCCTCTGTGCTTTACAGAAAGACAAACTTCTGAAATGCTTTCAATGACATAATTTTCTGGCAGCTTGAGTTAATAGCTTGCCACTATAAAGCTGTACTATGCATTGGAATGAATACTTTTTTTCCTCCTTCTGTCTGTTGTCAAAGATAAATCAGGTATTCTAAATCAAAAATAGTTGAATTGGCCACTAAGTGAGACTAGAATTGACCAGAGTATGTGGTCCAAACCAGCAATAGCTGGTGTTTGGTCAATTTAATCTTTAGCTAAGGGCTGCTTGAGATTGCAACTTCACCTTTGATTCCACTAGTAAAACCTGTGAAATATTTCTTGTATGATACTTTATTTGACAAGTATTAAAAAAATAGCAGAATCCATATTTTTGTGTATGATAACACATTATGATGCTCCCTTGATGTTCTCAGGAAGGTGAAAGAGATTCTGATGGTGGGTTTTTTTTGAGACTGCAATAAAACAGCAAGAAGCTCGTTGGCTGCTTTTTAAAAAGATTTTTGATGACTGTGAGAACATACAGGAACAGTGATACCTATATATTCAGAATAAGGCCCTAATAAATCCCAAAATGAAATGTATGGAAGAAAAAAATGTTCTTTTTTTTATTTAGCATTTTACAGATATCAGAAATTATGGCAGTCGTGGATTTTCATACTTGGCTTTTGTTATCACAGGAGTTGATTATTACTTTGGATGGAGCTTGTGAAACTGTTTTGCATGGTGATCCATTACCACTTGGGGAAATTGTGTGTTACAGCATTTGAATACTTTAAACCAACAAAAAATAAAAGGTAGAGATGAACCTTGCTGAATTAGGAGACAATAGTTGGATGATCCCTTAGGGGTAGTCAGTGAGACCTTTGCTGCTGATATTAATCTTTACTGTATTACTTGTGTTTGCACATGCCCAATAGGAAGCAGGTGTTAAGTAATTTTTATGATATGGAACTGGAGCCTGTTTTTATCTGGTTAAAGAGATTTAATATTTTTGCATATGGGCTGACATGTTGGTTTTAAATGTGGTGGAGATAAATCTGAAATGCTATGTATTTGCATCCAGAATAATGAGCATTCTGTCAAAAATATTGAGAGGACAGCGAGAAAGCTCATTCTTCATAACCTGCCAAGAGGATGCATCAGGGAAAACTGATTGATGAACAAACCAGATTGTATAATAAGGCTATTATAGTACTGAGGTATTTATATGTCCTCCAACAGAAAATGCAGGTGGAAATTGTTTGAGCTTTTCCTTTTTTAGTATCAAATACCTGGACTTCAGTTGGGCAGGGCAGTATCCTGAACTTTAAGATGAGTAGCCAAAAATTCAAAAGGTTTTTACATGACACTGATGAAACACGATTCCTTCTCCCTATTTATTTCTACATCATTTAAATCAATTAAATCAAGATCAAGCTGCTAACAGCCACCTAGAATAACACTGAGAAAAATCAAGTCTTCATTGCAGAAGCTTTCTTCTTAACTGTGGTGAGGGAACAGACCTGTAAACCTGTGGTGCCATGCTGAGGCACATGGAGAATG
>NW_010256474.1:0-1192 GCF_000690775.1 Eurypyga helias
GGGGGGGCACCAGGACCATAGGGCTGAGCTCATATCCCACAGCCGAAACCTCCTGGGACCAGGGTCCAGCCCACGTCTGACACCCCCTCACCCGCTGGGTCCCACGTGGAAGCTCCCGGGGACGTTCCCTGCCCCTGCACTCCCCGGCCTCGCACAGGGACCCTCGTTGCCGCTGGGACAGCCCAGGTCCCCAGCACTGACGTCCCCAAGGGATGGGTTCGGGGAGGGCTGAGTGCTCCCACAGTCCCACATCCCGGGGCATGGCGACCTGATGCAGAATTAGCAGCCCACCGGCTTTTCGACCGCCTGGAGCTGCCGAATTCCGGGGAGCACAGAGCCCCCCACCAGCACAGATGGTGGGGCTGACCGGGACTTCCGCAGCCCCACGTCATTAATGACACCTTAACGAACATCTGGTTCGTTAGAGCTGCTCATACAGAAGCACACGGCCCCAGCGCTCAAAGCATCCAACTCTGGAAGCGCACGACCTCCAAAAACAATCCGTCAGCGCGATTAAATCCATTGGGATGGGCACAAAGTGCCCCGGAGCTGCCCACAAGCCGCATTTTCCCGGCGGGAGGAGGTGGCAGCGAGCTCCCGGTCTCCTTAGCAGTGACAGTGCACCAGCACCCACCCTTTCCACACCCAACGCCTGTGGATCGGGAATCCTGTGACCGTTCCTGGGTGCGGCAGCCTGGTCCCGGCTGTGCCAGGGAAGGATGGAGACCGAGGGGTGTGTTGGAGCCCATCCTGAGGACCATTCCCCAAACCAGGGTGTTCGGGAGCCCATCCCAAACTCTGCTTCCGTCTGAGCCCACTGCCGCGGCTCCAGGAGTGGGAACCCACCACCAGCTTTTCCCCCCGGGCTGTCCCTGCTGCCTGCGCTCTCCCGGTTCCAGTGCATCGCTTCCAGGTACCCTGAGATGCTGATGGATCCCAGAGACCCACTGAGGTCGCCGGTGAGACTGGGGCACAGAGGGAAACTGAGGCACAGAGGGAAACTGAGGCACAGAGAGCCCCTGCAAAGCTCTCCGCATTGCCGAGCAGCCCCTAACACGGCAGGAGGAGGCCGCAGGACACGGAATCACAGAACCATGGAGTAGTTCGGGTTGGAAGAGACTTTTAAACATCATCTAGTCCAACCCCCCTGCCCTGGGCAGGGACATCTTCGACCCGATCACGTTTCTCAGAG
>NW_010256474.1:1269-4353 GCF_000690775.1 Eurypyga helias
CCCCCAGCACCAACAATTTCCTCCTCTGATCTAGTTGGTCACCCCCCTGTCCCCCTTGGGAGCCAGCTACCCGAGCAGAGACACGTCCCTGTCACCGCGCGCCAAGCGGTGACATCGGAGCATCCCGCAGGCGGAAGGACCGAGATCCCGCTCGGCAGCATCGCGGCCGGGACGGGCAAAGGGGAGTCCAGGGAGGTCCCAAACACGAGGAGCAGGAGGCAGCAGGGGTGGTCAGCAGGGAAAACTGGAAAACTGGGCGGTCAGCTGGAAACCCGAGGAAAGGAGGAGGCAGAGCCCCTCTGTGCCGCACGGAGCGCTGGTCCCTCCCGTGTCCCGAAATGCCAGCGGGCTGCAGAAGGGACTCGAAGAGCATCCACCTGAGCCGCTCCTCATGGCGAGCGCTCCCTGGGAATGCCGGCAGCCGGGCAGGCACGGCCAGGACGGGATCACTTTCCATCCTGGGTACAGTTTTCCCTCCTCATCCATCACCAGTCACCAGCAGAGATGTTCCTTGGCCTCTCAGCTCCCGTGTTCTGGTTGCCAGAACCTTCCATAGTTTGTGGAAAACAAACACGTCTCGGTGAAAGTAAAGGACCCTTGGCAGCGTCTCCAGAGGGGTTCCATTCCCCTTCCACCTCCAGCTTCCCATTTTTCACGGATCTATGCTGCTGCTTCTCCCGGGAGCTCTTGGAGAGCTGGGGAGGAACTTTCAGGGGGCAACAGTCACCCGTTCCGGTGTGACGCTGAATTCCAGCAATTAATAAGAACACAGATGGGCAAATCCCATAAATGGATGGTTATAAACCCAAGTGGATGCTGCTGGGGGTGAATTTCCAGTGCCAAAACCCAGTTCCACACCACGTGAGGGAAAACGTTGAGGGACAGGAGGGAGAAAGGGTGGAGGTGACACCGGTCTCAAGCGTGCCGACGCGAGGTTCGGCTGGGAAGTGCTGGAAGTACGTCCCTTGGGGGAGGAGAAGCCATTGGGTTCCTCCTTCCCAGTGCTGCTGCTGGGAGACCGAGCCCCTTCCCAGCTGGAATATGCTCTGCCCTCACCTCCCTTTCACTGGGGCCGACCGATGTCGTCGGCGATGGCTGCCCCTCCGCTTGTGGCTATAAATAGAAACCTTCTGCAGCCCCCTCGCCTTCATCCCCGCTCCCATCTTCCTGCAGGAGATCATCCCAAGCTCGGTGGCTCCCCTCCCTCCAACACCACGACCCAAGCGGAACGTGCTGTGCCAAAAAAGGTTCCCCTGCGCCACGTAGGCTGGCGGGGGCTCTTCCCCGTCTGCGCTGGCGGGGTGCCGGGTGGGCAGGATCACGTCTGCCTTCGCGGCGCAAGTTCACGCGCATCCCATCGTGAACTCGGAGATCCGTGTCCTTTTCGCCCTCCGTTACGATCAAGCCCTGAGATCCTGCCGGTAGAGACGTAAATAAGCTCAACCAGACGCAATCCTTGACGACTCCATGAGTAATTCCCCTCCAGCCTTGATCCTTTGCCTTTCCGGAATTTTCTCCACCACCTCCCCTCAGTGGCCGTTCTCCACATCCTGTGCTCCCGTTTCCTTCACAGCTCCCCACTGGACACCGCAACTTTCCCAAAGGCTGAGGTTGGCTCCATTTCCTTCACTAAAAAAGCAGCTTTCTCCCCCATCCAGGTTACTGGGAGAACTGCTCCGTGGCCGTGGCGTGGCCATGACGCTCATCCCAGGCCGGCCTGGAGGAAGGGCAGGGAGAACCGTGCCTGGCGGCACCTCTGGCATCGGCATCGGAAGTAACGCAGTCCCGCGTGTGATGTTTGGGCTCTCAGTTACCAACCCGCTGAGCCCCGGGAATAACCGAGGGGCCGCGGGAGGACCCAGCCCCTTCCAGCTGTCCTGCCAGAGGTGGGAGGGGACAGAGGCCAGGGACACCCCAGGAATGGCAAGGAAGGCCGTGACACTCTGCAGACAGCCCGTACAGCTGGCAGGGGAGGGCACGAGGAGGGGGGGCAGACGCTTTCCCCTGCTCCGAGGGGGTCCCAGGAAGAGCCCACGGCTCCTGACAACTGCCAGTCCCTGCCTGGGGCTGTGGGATCCAGGACCACACGTGACAGGCCACTCGGGTCAAGCCTGGATGCAGACAAAGGGACAACAGCGTGCATTCGGATGTGACGGAGGGGCAGGACAGGAGAGGTCATGCATTCAGGACAGCGGCTCTCCGAGGATGGGGGTGGAGGCGAGGCGTACGGAGATGACTCCGGAAGCCCTTAGGAGACAGGGAATGCAAGGAACAGTGCGATCCTGAAGCTGGGAGGACAAGCACCACCTGCGGATTGATAAATCCGGATGAGAGTTTGGAGCAGGAGCGCTTGGATATTCAATCCGTGTGGCCAGGCCTTTCCATGAGGTGGAGGGGTCTCAGGACAAAACTCCTTGTGTTTCTGGGTCTGGGAATTCTGCTTTGCTTGGTCTCTGCAGCAGGAGGGAGACGGGTGGGAGCAGGGGGCTTCTCGGGGCGGGCAGGGGTCGGACACGATCCCTGGGCTGAAGAGCAGACTGGAATGGGAAGACAGCGGGGGTGGACCATATGGAGAACTGTCCATGAAGCAGGAGAATTTCTTGTGGAGCAGAACTGCCCATGGAGCAGGAGCTCTCTTGGAACAGTGTTCCTGGGGCAGGAGCATGCTCACCCTCATACTGAGCTGCCTGGATAGCGCTGGGGACATTCCTAAGGGAGATTCCCTGGATCAGCTAGAGAGAGGAGGAAAGTCCTAGGAGCGGATCGGGAAGGTCCATCTGCCTCTCCAGCCCATCGGAGCTTGGAAGCATCCCACAGCAGGAAAATCAAGCAGGAAAATCCCCCTCACCCCCCTTTTCGGCCTCATCCTGCTTCGGGACAGCAGCGTTTCTGCCTTGGGTATGGAGCGGGGGGTATCCCTCTCCTCGCCGGTGGAGGGGCTGGGCACGGTGTCCCACTCGGAATGGCCAAGGGTGTGAGACCTCACCAGCATTTTGGGTGGAAAAGTGGTGTTTCCGGGAGCGTGGTGTTCAAACTAGCTGGTACCCATCCCCGAGCGCCCACCCCATGGCACGCCGGAGCCTC
>NW_010256474.1:4473-4884 GCF_000690775.1 Eurypyga helias
GAGGGCCGCGGGGGGGGTGGCAGAGCAGCTCGGGAGCAGGGGCGTAAAGGCTGAATACAGTTCTTTTCCCTTCCTCCCAAAAAACAAGCTGTTCCCTAGATGGCTCCCCCCCGAGCAATCCGAGGGCAGGGAACAGGCAGGACCAGGGCTGGCTGCTGCCGGGAAGCAATACGGCAATTCCCCCTGCTCCCAGCAGCTTTTACTGCAGTGAGGTGGAGCCATGGGCCGGCTCGGGAACGCGCGGGAGTGCAGCCTTCGGAAAGCCGGGCGGGAGGTCCCTGCGGCCCCCGGGCTGTGCCGCCGATGGGTCCCGTGTCGGTCCAACACAGGCAGTGAGCAGTTTATGTTATTTTATGCTATTTTATGTTATGTTATTTTATTTTATGTTATTTTATTTTAATTTATTTTGAA
>NW_010256475.1:0-291 GCF_000690775.1 Eurypyga helias
GGGTGTGATTGTCCCCAGCTCCAAAAGTTGTCAGCATGTGGCATGGGACACAAGGGCTCATGGACAAAGTGACTGTCATCATCCTGCACTAGACCAGGCTAGTCAATGTCCCATCCAACGTGGCTTGGGGAATGACCACTGCTGGGCGTGGCTGTGCTCAGTCGTCTACATGAGCTCACCTTGCTGACCAGCATGCTGGGATGCAACCTCTCCAGTCCTGGGGACCTCTGAGAGTGGAGGATACCAAAGTAATCCCTGGCTTGATCCCCATCCACTGCTGGCTGGTCCTTT
>NW_010256476.1:0-450 GCF_000690775.1 Eurypyga helias
TTCATATGGTTTTACAATACAAAAATAAAAACAATGCAACACAATGTAAGGTATGGAAGCACCATCATTTAAAAAAAAAATGTATGTACAAACCCAGTGATTATGCAAGTAAGAGAAAAGAATATATAGGAAAAAGGACAAACCTGAAATATTTAAATTTCAGCTAAAAAATTCCTCAAAACCACCATCAAAACTACTGAGATGAGTGGCTAGCTTGTAAGCAAAGGAAATTCAACATAAATTCAAAGATCATGTTTCCAAGAAGCTTTCAGAGCTTCCATAGATGGGAACGTCTCTCAGAACAGAAGTTCAAGGCAAGAATGCTAACTCAGTCTAGAGTCCTCACATTACCATACCGCTAACATCCACTTACTTCGTTTAATCTTGTCCGACAAAACCTAAGTAAATGTATCTCCTGATAATATGATCATACTCTACAGAAAACAACAA
>NW_010256477.1:0-630 GCF_000690775.1 Eurypyga helias
AATGCCAATTTAAAGTGCAATTTATGAAAAATTACATTAACTATGGAAAAGGGGTGGAGAGATCTGCCAAAAATCCCCCAACCAAAGGTTAAGACTGGGGCTGGGACACAGAGCTGCGGAGGGCATGTTGCTTTTCCCACCTCCCGCGTTAATAACTAATTAATAAACCAGCTCACTTTATTCTTGGATCCCTTTTTTCCCCTCGAGGAGCATCCCTTAGTCTTCCCATCCCTAAGGGGAATTGGAAGAGGCACGATGTGGCGCCCAGCACTCAGTGTAAGACATCTGAGAGTCTCGACATCAAAAAACAAATGATGATTTATCCCGTTTTTGGCTGAAAAAAGGTAAGAAGGGAAGCCCCGGGTGCAGGAAGAGCGCGGGTCCGGCGCTGCGCTCGCGTTACGGACGTCACCCCCCCAGCTGTATCCAAACCAGTTTAATGCGCTCGAGCGACGCCGGCAACAAGGAAGCGGATCAAAGTGGATCCTGGGCACCCTCTACCAGGGTCAGGCGGAGCCCAGCGAGTCCCGGGAGGCTTTCCCCATCCTTTCCGCTCCAGGCTTCATCTCTGGGCAAGGAGGGGAAGAAGAGGGAGTTGATTAACCTGGTGATCGCAAACTGGGATCTTGG
>NW_010256478.1:0-279 GCF_000690775.1 Eurypyga helias
AATAGAATTTATATTGGTGTCAATATGAGGAAGTAATTGGCTTGTGTATAGACTAGGGCTTGGCCTTGCCAGAAGGAGACTGAGTTGATTATGAAAGTTGATATTTCCGATGATGAACGGCTGAGAGGGTTGAGGGTGTTCAGCCTGGAGAAGAGAAGGCTCCGGGGAGACATTGTAGCAACTTCCAGTACCTGAAGGGGGCTAAAAGGAAGGTGGTGGGGAACCAGTTATAACGGCCTGTAGTGACAGGACAAGGGTACTGATGTTGAACTGGCAGTG
>NW_010256478.1:442-3681 GCF_000690775.1 Eurypyga helias
GGGGGTTGGAACTGGATGGTCTTTAAGGTCCCTTCCAACCCAAACCATTCCATGATTCTGTGATTCTATGATTCTATTATAAGCATTACCAACATTACGGAAAGTCTAGATTTTCATAATTCAGATGTCCTTTTCTCCTCCTGAGTTCAGCTTAACACATTGTTAACAGGCATTTCCTTGTAAGACAGAGTAAATTCTTGTAAGACGCAGTGATTCCACTGTTGCTGAATGTTAAATATGCGATATGCCTGAAGCCTGCATTTTCAATGAGAGCAAATGGAGTGCATAAACCAAGACATTACTGCAGCTCCTGATAAGGAGACTGCCAACCTAGGAGATACTGTCAACATTGTGCCCTTTACTATCTTTTCTGCAAAGGTTACTGACATCTCTTGGGACTTGTTTCGATGCAAGTGAACTGTTCAGCATTTTGAAACTGCAAGAAAATACGATCTGCTCTCCTTCCTAAGCATAAAGTAGAGAAGGAAAGGCAGCACCCTCAGGTCATTCAAAAACGATTGTGTGACACCCTACAGTCCTGCGTTTGCCTCCCACTGTCTCCAGTAAATACTGGAAAATAAGTTTTCTAGAAAAAGGTCCCAAAGATTATTTTTTTTAGTAATGTATATTCAGTTCTCTATGAAAGTCTTAAAAAGTCAAAAAAAGCTCTTTTCTTCTCACAAGTACAATTACAATTCTATCTTTGTGAGGTCTCGTGGCAATTACAAGGCTGTAATCAGACAACCAAAGAGAATAGCTACAGAGTCACATAATGCAGAAAAAACAGTACTACAAATAATGTTCTCACATTTTGGGTTTTTTTTTTTAATTTTCACAAAGGGCAGTATCATTGTGTTTTTCATCACTGGGCTGATTGCCTGCACAGGCATCCTGCATGCAGTGTGTGAGGAGCAAAATTACTTAGTTGAGAAAACTATGGCATAAAAGACATCGTAACGTCGGTGTCCATCTTATAAGAAGCAAGAATTGTATTATTTTCCTCGTTATTTTCTGTACCAGTGCCCTTGCTCAAGGTGCAAAAACAACTCCCTCCTCAACCTAGTAATAAATGAATGAACAAATGAATGAATGCATGAATGAATAAAGTAACCAGTATTCATTGAAAGTTTAAATAAGACTATGTCAATTCTTCCAAAACAGAAATCATCATTAATAAAATTTTCCATGTGCAGTGCACTTCTGACCACAACAAATGCTGTTGTGTTTGGCAAGGAGAGGAGGAAGAGGAGTATTACGTACAAAGGCATGTACACATATCTCTTGTGATAACTGTACCAGAAGGCTTCCTTTGCTAGCTGTTTGTTAAGACTTCCAGTAATGCGCTTGTCCCTGGAGAAAGAAGTATTTAATCCAGGAAAAGAGTTGTCATGAATAACATACCTGGTCCCTTCTGATCTTTTCCATGCATTTTAAATGCATTTGTACTTGTTTTGTTTAACACTGACTGGGGTAAAAAAATTATTCTTCCCTTCCTGTCAGTAGGTTTTAGACAATGATGTCATCTCTAACAACAGCTGTGTTTTGTTCAGGTTAAAGGAAAATTCAATAAGGAGAAACGCTTCCTGCAAGCTCCAGCCATTCTTGTTCGCTGACGTTTAATCTTTTCCAACTGGGCTGCTCTGCCACGCAAGTGAGCACTGTGGCTTCACTGCCACTTCTCCAGACTTGAAAATAACAAATACATATCTGTTTAAATTTCATAATTTAAGCCAATAGTGATAAATGAAGCACATTCCACTCTATTTTCCTCGGAAGTTGGTTTTAATGACATCTAACAAACACTCTAATTCAGGACATTTTTCTACATCACATTAAGTAATTTGGTGATGTCTACAGATCATGACAACTCAGAAGTTCATTACCAGGTATTTCTGCATCTGCTTGAACTGGCACTTTCAGGGACGTTTTCGTGATGTCAGTCTCTTGTAGTGACTTCCAATGACAGATTAGATTTACCTGAAAATTTCCGAGCAAGCATTTAAGCATGATTCCTGAAAGAAAATTTCCATTTTAGATTGTTTAGATTGGACGTAAGGAAGAAGTTCTTCACCGAAAGGGTTATCACGCACTGGAACAGGCTGCCCAGGGAGGTGGTGGAGTCACCATCCCTGGATGTGTTTAAGAGACGGGTGGATGAGGTGCTGAGAGATATGGTTTAGTGGCGGACAGATACGGTTGGACTGGATGATCTCTAAGGTCTTTTCCAACCTAGTGATTCTATGATTCTATTTATATTTTCCATCATTTTAAATTTAAACAAAATCCAGTCTATCAAGTCTGCATTGAAACTCAGTGAAGCTCATTAATATTTTAAAATAAATCCAAAATACAGTTTTCCTGTAAATAACACTGTAGGCTGTTCCCACTTGGCTGTTGTTTTCATTTGTGTGGACCTACTTGTATTAAGGTCACTAGAAACATTTTTGAGTTGTAATGGTAATGTAAAAAAAAAAAAAGAAAAACCACCAACAAACGACCACAAAGCAAACATCCCCTGAATGTACCTGCTTGCAGAAACAATAAAAAATCATTCTGGTCATTAAACACAGATTTTCTTACAGAGCGATACACATGATTTTCAGCTTCACATGGCAAAGAAAGGTAATTTACCCCCTATTGACAATGTATTGGATTCTGCCTAGAAATTCATAGTTTATGATCTGCTTCTTATGCAGAAGACTGCAATGCTTGGGTTCTGCATTAACTGAAGATGTCAGTAAGGAGAGACTCCAATAGTGTAGATAAAGCATTGCTACCTAGAGATCATGAATGTGCAGCCGTAATGATGACATATTTTACAAGAGGTGGTGTCGAGGGAGCTTTATAGTGCTGCATTCACAGACGCTTCATTCAATCCACAGATCACAATCCTTTAACCTGGCTAACAACCGAGGAGGTTGAAACCCCGCTAGGGTTAAATGGCAGAAGTGTCATTGCTGCAACAATTTACATTTATCAGTCTTGAAAAGGAAATCCAGTCTCCTCAGTGTCTGGTATAAAAGGATCTAAGACTAAATATACTTCAGGGGTTACTGACTGGCATGAAATATCTGTGCAAGAGCTGCTGAATCAGTTTGATGATTTTTTCCTACTGTGAAGAAGCATTTATTTTAAAGAAATGTGCTGATACTACGGTAATACCTGTAAGATTAGTAACTATAGTTATAGAGATGACAACAAGCTCTATGGTGCAGACACACTGGAGGGAAAGGATGCCA
>NW_010256479.1:0-2650 GCF_000690775.1 Eurypyga helias
TAACGTGTCCATGAGCATCCTTCGCGGAACCTCCCAAGGCCTTTCGCATCCCGCAGGCTGTCCCCAGTAACGAGGTCTCCCCTCGCCTCCCTGTTCTACGTCTGTCCGCTGGCTCAGGCTGTCCAGCGTGGCCAAGTTGCGTAAATTTGACTGAAAAAACCCCAAAAACTAAAACGAGGAAGTTTTGTCACAAACGCTCTTTTTAACGTCGAACCACAGGGTGTCACTGTCGGCCTTAGGTGGATATTAGCCTAAGTCTGGTTTCGTGGTCAAGCAGCAATTGTTAAGGGTCCGTACGCTGTTGGGGGCCGTTCACCTTCTCCCGCAGGCTTGTGTGTCAGAATAAATATTTTGTTCCCACTGGCTGTTTCAGGATATTTTCAACTCCGTGGTCGCGGCGTTGTTTCTCCTCGTTGTGTGCCTGTTTGCAGTAATAATCAAGACCAACCACGGGACGCTGGCTGGAGGAGTAAGTAGGATCACTTTCAGATCTTAGAGTGGATGCGAGTTGAACCTTCTGGTGTACTGACGTTGTAGTGACACCAGGAAAAGAACTCCGTCGTGGAAGTCGCAAACAAAAGTGAATGCGCACTCAGTGTATCGCACAAAAAATTGACCAGAATTGCTACAGAGAAGTACTAACCCTGAAAACTTTCAAAGTTTTGCTAATTGAGTGAATTTGAGTAACCTGCATTTCCTTCCATAGCTTAAAATCCTAGGTGGGAGAATAGAGATGAGACTTCAACAGACATGCTGGTACTTCCCTCCTGATGTGTATACTATTTTTTCTGACACTTATTGAGAAATTATGGCAGTTGAAAAGTTTTTTTAATACTATGAATATAAAGATTTTTGTGTATTTGTGATGAAACAAGTTTAGTAGTTTAAGCAGCTGGTATTTTTTAATTCAAATTATAACTAACATTCATAAACTGTAAGGGGGGAGGGAAACTCAGTTTTTAAAGTATTTCAGTCTCCTGAAATAGAAGGTAAGCTGAAATGTGGCATGCAGCCAGAAGAAGCACACAACTTGCCACAGGAGTTTTTCAAAATCAGCCGGAGAGCCGGGGAGGTGCAAAGCTGGTGTCTCTGCTGGCAGTGACAGCCTAAGCGGAAGGGAGCCTTTCTCATAAGGTGGCTGGCTGTGCCGAGATATGATTTACGTGCTTGGCTGTGAAGTTAATAGGAATTAAAGTTGGAAGCAGGAGACTAAGCAGATAGCTTGGAAAACAAGTTTGGCAGAATGTGTGACATCTTCATTGCTGGGACAAGCAGGATTGTCCCTAGGCCTGTGCCCCGGGGCGCCCTCTCCTGAGAGAGCTTGCCTTAGCATTACTCCCACTGATCAGATAATGCCATTTTCAAACACACTTGCATCAAAAATCTGTGTACGTGTGGGTTCGGGCTGAAGGGCAAGAGCTGAGCGAGTTAACTCAGCGGTCATTTTGCAAACGCATTTTGCAAACGCATTTTCCAGTTGCCTGTCGGAAGTTGTATATTCAAATACTTCTGTGCATTTGCTTCAGTTTGGAGTATGTTTCCCATTCAGACCTTCAGAGGAGAGGAGGGCTATTTTCTTTCCTGTTAGACTTGTTTCTGCAGATGTTGACTTGTCTCCAGGCCAGTACCATTAATTAGGCAGTCCTTAAGGAGTCAGGAGGGTTTCCATTGAGGATAAAAGCATTGTCTGGCATAATGCAGCATGAGCTTAGCTTTCAAGGAGAACACACCACCTCTGAGGCTGGTGGGATTTAAATGTGGATGTTATTCATCAGCTTTCTCGCATCACACCTCTTCAGAAGGCCAGAACTGACTTCGTAAGAAGTGCATACTGCTTGTTTGAGGAGCCGTAGGTGAGTCGCTCAGCAGAAGGCAGAGATTCTGTGGGGAAACTAACATCATCGTTATTTTTGTAGGTGTTTGGTCTTGTATTACTTGTTCTCTGTGTTGTCGACGCGGTGCTTCTTTTCCAGAAGATTAGCCTTGGACCGAGAAGAAGGAACGCTCCCGCAAAATAAGATCACCATTTTAGCAAAAGAACGACTTCCCTGTTGGTCACTGGTTTACTGTTCTCTTCTAAAGAATCTGTATTTTCCTGCGTTCCCCTTTGAACTTCCCGTACGCTTACGGACGTTTTTGCACCTGTTGTGCCAGAGTTTTCACACGTTTACAGATGCAGCTTCGGTGTTGGAATTTCACTGATATAAGTGGCACAGGAAATGGTCTTGGTTTTCTAAACTTAATTGCATTTTTGCCTGTATGAAAATTAATTTCATAATTGTCATCTTTCTGTAATAAACGTACAAATGGACCTGTGTGCGTGATTTAACGTGATTTAACGTGATTTAACGTGATTTAACGTGATTTAACGTGATTTAACGTGATTTAACGTGATTTAACGTGATTTAACGTGATTTAACGTGATTTAACGTGATTTAACGATGAAGGGCACTTGCAGTCACGTGTTGAGCGTGCGATTGACCATCCCTGGAGCAGGGCTCGTTCCCCCTTGCGTTCCTCGCTCCAGAGCCCAGCGGGGGGGTCTCATGCTACGCGCCTGCCCGACCTCTTGGTTCCCGCTTTGCGCGGGTTCTCGGCGCGGGCGTGGGCTGCCGCCCCTGGGGCTGGGCGCTCGGAGGGTGGCGGGAGG
>NW_010256480.1:0-223 GCF_000690775.1 Eurypyga helias
AATTTCAATAGCTAATGATTTTATTTCATGTTGGTGGGATACGCCTGGAATAATACTGCGTGGAGCTGTGCGTACGCAAATACACTGATTTGCTGGGTTTGATGATTTATTCCCCCCCCACCCCCACCCCGCATCTTTTCTGTGGCAAAAAGAGAAAGAAGAAATGGGGTGGTGGCAGTGTATGGAGATTCTGCAGTCGCCAGTGGAGTGGCCACAGTGGCAG
>NW_010256480.1:249-5602 GCF_000690775.1 Eurypyga helias
CTGCCGGGCTCTGGGCCGCGTCCTAGCTTGCAGAACGAACAGAACCCAGCGGGATCTGGATCTTCCCATGCTCTCTGCGGGGTGCAGCGAGTTGTCTGTGCTGCTCTCCATCCCTGGGCCGGTGGGAAGGTGACATCTGCTGCTGTTACGTACTGGTTTCAGGAAAGGGAGGGCGTCTTGAGCTTTTCTTCTTGGGAAAGCAGCCTGATGTAAGCATCATCTAAATTGCAGTCATGGTCAGTGCAGCCATATGCCCTGTATCTGCTTTCTGGAAAGAGAAGTGTTAATACGATCGATTTACCAAGTCTTGTTTTATTGCCATCATAAATCTGCCTTTTAAGAGATATGGGAACTTGGGCCTAGGCTGGAAAGCTAGAACATCGCTTTGCTTTCCTGGGCTGTGGAATTACGATTTGCTTTAGAGAGCGCGTTGCAGATCCATCTGTTTTCGTAACTGCTGGGGAACTAGAAGTCAGAGATGTGTGCCTGGCTGCATGTATTCAGTGAGCTAATGTGGGTGTAGGGCAGATCGGGCACGTAGCATTTCTCATGTCTCTGATGTGCATCGTGTTAGGCCAGCACCCAAGTGGCTGCAGTTTTGCATCTGCTCTGTGACTGTGGCCTGTGTGGTCCCAACCAAATTGCTTTGGAAAGTATTTCTGTCACAGTGCACGGGGTGCTGCTGCATTGCTATTGAAATCTGGACCAGCTGCACCTGCTTTAGCAGCCTGTGCCTGCAGCAAGCACGTGATGCCTGATTCTCCCAGACATCGACAGTGAGATGGGTGGTGTTTATTCTCTAGGTGCTACATTTTAGTGGTGTGCAGTTAGACAAAGGTGAGGTACACGTTTACCTTTTGCTATAACGCGGGGGATAGGGGGAGGGGGAAGAATCCAGTGCCCAGAAATGCTGTTTGAGAGTGAAGGAGAAGTTATGGTTGAATTCCATACATTTGTGTGTATTTATTCAAAAAAATTAAGTCTGTGCCTTGGGATACAGGTTGTGGTTGTCTGATGAGTGAAATATAAACCTGAGTGAAAAACAGCTTGCACTCATTGGCAAATGTGCTCTGAGATTGAGATCTATGAGCTTTAGGTTAAAGTGGTTTCTGCGAACTAATGGCAGTTCAAGGTTGGCTGTGTAGTATGAATAATTTAATTCATTGGTCCAAATTTGCTTGAACATTTCTAGTTGTAGCTTGAAGGGGTACTTTTATCTTACATTAATGCATTGTCCTCACTCAAAATATCAAATTTTGTGGCTACTGAGTTGTCTTTTAACAGATGCGAGGCCAGCCTTTTGGAAGGCTATTGAACTAAAGGTATTCATAGATTAGTCTTTTGGTTATAAAATCTAAGAGTGCTGGGAAGATGATTTGTTGCATCTAGGTAAATAGACAAGATAGTTTTTGTGTGTTGGAGAGAGAGACACCAAAGCTTCTTACTATAACTTTTTGGTTACCTAATGTAAAATAACTTTCTCAATTTCTTGAGTTTATAATTTAATTCTAAATCATTTGTTCGTTATGCTTGCAATTCCTTAGTTGTTGGGTAAAGTGTAAATGCATTCCCAATGTTTTATTTATTAAAGCTGTCTTCATGTGTTTAAAGTGTAAGAAGTAATGCTTTGGGAGAAGTTTGTTGCTGTTTCATGTAGTGGTGAGGTGGATGCCAGAGGTGAAAACCTTTGTGTAGTCCAGCATGCCCATATTCTTGTGGGGCAGCAAAAGTGCGTGTGGATTTTTGGTGATAAGCCTGAATATCCTGTTTTCTCTATGTGGATGTAAAGACTCCATAGTGCTTTGAAATCAAGGACTGCGAATTTTGAGGATAAAGTCTGTTTCACCTAATAAGCAACACTAACCAGAAACCTGAATTCTTTGGAAATGAGATTCAAATGAATTTTAATTGGACCAGGAATTGGCTTCTGACTTCTTTGATGCATTTGTAACCCATGCTCATATACAATGCTTACGTTCTTAAATTTAGAAAGTCTGTGATAGGAGGATTATCTGCAGCTTTGAAACATGGTTAACCTTTTCTTTTAATAAGCAATGCCTATCTGCTCTAGAGCTAACATGGAAGACATGCAGGTGCAAAGAAATGGAATCTCCTGTTCAGCTCTTTATTTTGTATTTTTAACAGCCAAATGTGGACAGTTGTTTGTTGTGGTTTTGTTATTTAGACTTTAGGTTGTCTCCATGTGTGGTAGTGTTTGATGGCAAACAGAACCAAGAAAATCAAATAGTACATTCAGAAAAGGTAGCTGGGAAAATACACACTACGTTGGTTCTGTGGTGTTACTGCATTTATGTTGAGTTCAGGGTTAGTATCCAAAACCAATGATTACATTAAAAAACTAATTATAAAATAAACTTCAGAGTCCTCAAATAGATGAAACGATGGAAAAATCAGAGAGCTAAAGCTTAACTTGCATCTCATGATCTAGATACTTCAGACCAGTATTTTTTACCTCAGCATACTAATTGTCTGCTATTGATCATAGCTGTTCTGGATTTACATGTGATTATGATTAAGAGGAATCAGACCTTTTCTCTTTTGATTAAAAAATATTAATAATAATTATGATGACAGTAATAATAAATACAGGTGCTTCAGATAGTTTAATACATGTTGTCCATAGGCATTGCAGCTTGATTAATTGAAGATTAACTTTGGACAGGATCCTATTACTGTAGGTTTAACTCAAGCCTTGATGTTCCAATAATGCATTTTTAAATGTGTTTTTATGGTTTCACAGAAGGTGAAGATTGCTGCTTAATGAGAGGTCTGGCAAGTAACCTTCTGCTCATTTATTTCAAAGAGAATGTGTGTAATACATATTGTATAGAGGTTAAAGGTTTCTGGAAAACATACTGATTGTTTTTGTTTCATACTGCTCAGAGCAGGGTGGTAGTATTTTTTTCTGTTTCCAGTGCATGAGACTCTGTTCTTCTAAAAAAGCTGTGTGTTTGTTGCTTTATTGAAGGGGTCTAGCAAAACTTCATTACTCACCACTTTCACATATGTGGGCAAATTAGTATAATAATACCTGTCCTGGTTTTGAAGAAATAAATAGAGGAGTAGCATAATAGGTGTATGACTGTTGTGGATAGCCGGGGTCTTAGCTGAGAATACTCTAGGACCGTAGGATAGTATTTTTCTACTAGAGACCCTTTCTGCTGGAGATGGTCCATCGTGACATGGGGAATGGAAGAGGGAGTGCAAATGTTTCCAAGGAGGCAGTGAGGAGATGCCACTGGGAAAGGGGCATCTCTCCTTGTCTGTCCTCTTGTCCTTACAGGAGTATGCCTTACAGCGTGTTTCCTGTGCTGTGTTCTGTCTGACTGCAGATACTTTCTGAGGGAAGGTTCCATCATCCAATAACACTGTATAAGCAAGTGTTTGTGGATAAGCACTGGGGTTTTATGCAGCATCAGGGACACTGGTGAAAGAAATTAATTAGAAGTGTTTTAAACAGTGAAGACTCTAGGTGAGGTAGACCACACTGGGAGCCTCTGTTTTTCCCATTGCGTAGTGCATGGAGGAGGAGACATTCTACAACATTTAGCCAATGATTTCAGAACATTAAAAAAATTCGGTTGTTTCTTTTCTTTATTTTATTTTATTTTTTAAACATATACTCTCCCCCATGCTGTTCAACATGTTTTTGGATTATTGGTTTGGTCTGTCAAATCTTGCTCCTAAGCCAGCAATTAAGCATTACTTGCTGCCTTTTTTTTTTTTTTTTAACAAACACTTTAATAAAAATTACTCACTGTAAGAAGATGACCATCTTGTCACCCATCTGAAGTAAATGTGCGAGTAGGGAATGAGAGACTATTAAAAGTCTGTGGGTTTATGTGACATAAGCAGCACATCCTTGGAATTTGGGCTGAATCCTTTTAGTGGTAATTTCTTTTTTCAACTAATTAAACTCTTCTGAACCTTCATGACAACCCTTTTGTTCATCAAGAGCGTCCCTGCTAAATTTGGTATTCAGACATTCAACTCTAAAAGATGAAAACTGATCAGGAAAACACCAGGGCAGCAGAGCCATGGAGTCAACGAAACTTTGCCATGTGCTGTCAAGATCAATTGAGGGACTACCCTAAGTTAACTCACTGTTGCTTTATTTTTTCCGTATTTGTGATGTATATCAGAGGAAAAAACTGCCCATCTATATATGTGTGGTTGAGGAATGGGTTTGGTTATCTAGGAAATGCAGGTTTGGTGCCATATATTGATCTAGGTAAGTATTTTGCTTCTCTACAATTATTTTCATTTATGTACATAAGAGAAAAGGTTCCTGATCGAACCTCTTAGGGTCGTCATTCAGATATTTATTACTTTTTTTAACAGAAACAAATTTTGCTCAAAAATTGGTGGGTATTCAGTTGCCAAGAGTTTAGGGGCTGTGTAAAAGGAGGTATTTTTAAACAGAAGAGGAAAAAAAGTCAGAACATAATGGAAGATATAAAGCATGCATGGACTTGACTTTTTTCCTTAACATATGCTTAGTTTTTATTCATAGACTTGTTTTTGGTTTTGCTTTTATTTATTCTGATATATGGGTTGCAATTCTTGTGGGCAGTGTTACTCTTACCGTGTATTTTTATAGTATTGGTTCTGATAGGAGTTTGATCACGTTTGAAATCTTGGTGGTTTGGAAATCTTAAATATAACTCTTTTTTAGATTAAATAAATTTGAGTTAGAAAAACATTTAAAAAAAAGCCTGAGAGTGATACCTAACAAAGCTCCTGACAGAGTGGGGAAGGAATCAGAGGGTAAAAGCTCTTGCTCTAGATCTTCCCTAGGCTAATATAAGCAAAATGCTTTAACTAACACTTGTCAAATCCGAAGAACAGCAAAAAGCAGTAGTTTTTTATGTGCTGGTTGTCTCAGGTGAATTTTGGGAAGGTGGGTACTGCCTCAGCTGTTGGAAGAGGAAATCGTCATGTTTTGCGTGATGTGTGTGAGGAGCTGAGGGTTTTTTCTTCTCTTTGCTTAAGCTTTCTCACACCAGCTTTTTTTAATAATCACAGAGTAACTTGAGTTGGAAAGGATCCCTAAATACCATTTGATCTAAACTCTGCTCAAATCGTGCGACTCAGGTGAGGGCGGCGCATGCTGTGTTTGTAGCTCTTGGCTTAACTAAAGCATGAAGGGATAGGGCTGAAGTGCCACACTTCTGGGTTTCAAACACAAGAGTGTGCAGAAGGTTCTGCTTACGGTCCCAGTGGGATGGGGCACAACTGCTGGAGGTGAGCCTTCCTCTGACCTGGTCCCCTCCTCTGCCAGGCAAGCCACTGTGCAAAGAACTGCATGCTGTGCCACTGCCATTGGGATGAT
>NW_010256480.1:5618-7024 GCF_000690775.1 Eurypyga helias
TTCTACTGTGTGAGGGGAGCGGTGATTACTTTCTGATGGGCACTGGTTTCTAAATTCATCTTGCCATGACCGTTCCACACAAGGAAGGGGCTGAAATACAGGTGTATTTGCTGTATTAGCTAATCCAGTGATCTGATACTTTTTTTTTTTTTAAATTGGATTTTTAAAATCATCAAAATGAAGAAAAGTAATGTCTGGAAGTTTAGAAAATATTTTCCTGTTAAATTACATTGCAACAGTTTAAAAATTAGAAAACTGTTTTTAAAAAATAAATGATACACTGAGCACCATTCCTAGTAATTACGTGCTTTTACCTACTGAAGAAAACCTTCCCTAGTAACTTTGTGGTGAGCTGACAGAAACTTGTATTAAATAAGAGTCAGTGAAAAACCAGTCTGTGGCTTTGTGGTGCCATTACATTTTTCATACCCTTTCTAATAATTTCACGTGCATTTCTGATATCCACAGTTATTGTACCTTTTCTCTGAGGGTTCTGCTCTTGCTCAAGAATTATCTTCCCTTGCTGATAAATGATTAATGTAATCCACTTATGAGATTGCCATGACATCATTCAGATTTTGGTATGCTTAATTTTATTTCATAACAGTGAGAAAAGTCCTTGAAAGCTGTTTCAAGAAGGATGGTGCTAGGGCTACGAGGAGCGCAGGAAAGACATTTGAGCTCCATGCCTTCTTGGCAAGGAGTTGGGCATCAGTCTGAGGGGACGCCACCATACTTCATAACCTTGGCTATGTGTAAGCTTCAGCATCTGGGCTTCAGACTTTTAACTACACCCTTATGATAATTAGTCTGATTGCTTTATTGCTTTAGCCCTAGTTTAAAATCTTGTCCAGGTTAGTCAGTTTTAATGGCCTATATTTTGAGTGGGGTACACTTTGGGCCACACTGATTTTGGCAATCAGCAGTTTTACTTGCAGTTAAAGCTGAGGTAGGGGCTTAACACACTCTCACATACCTTTTTATTTCTTTATTGAAGAAAACTGTAAACGCTGAATTACTCTGTTTCAGCTTAGGGCAAGCTGCTTTTAAATGCAAATTTAAATGTAATTAAAGCTGCCTGGACTTGTGAAAGCATTTGACACCATCCCGCATGACATCCTGTCTCTGAATTGGAAAGGCATGGATTTGATGGATGGGACCACTCAGTGGATAAGGAACTGGCTTCATCGTCGCACTCGGAGAACTGTGGTCAATGGTCAGTTGAGTCAGGGACTCGGCAGGGGCAGCCGCTCCTGCCGCGGCTCGGTGCTCGATAGAGGAGAGCAAAGAGGTTCCCGGACCCCACAGAGCAGAGAAGGAGCCGTCTTCGCCTGACATCACTCGGGGCCGGTGCCGGAAACAACCGCAGGGGATTGAATCCGCGCCCAGGGAGCGCGGCGAACAGA
>NW_010256481.1:0-5187 GCF_000690775.1 Eurypyga helias
AGGAACGCCACTCGTCACCAATCTTACATAAAGCAACCCCTGGCTTGGAAAGTGTAGTGCCTTCTTAGAGATGTCTGGGTCGTCAGCCCCAAGCTGGGCCTGGCAGCAGTATGGTCCGTGCAAACTTGGCACAGATAATTCCAAGCCTGGATAAATCTCTCATGATAGTTGTGAGATAAGTACATGATGAAGTGAAGCTGGTGTAGTTCAGTTTAGACACTGTGTCAGAACATGTCCTCACTCTCCGATTGAGACTGAGATTAGTATAGTTTGGGTTAAGTTTAGGTTTATTTCTGGAAGTGGCTCTTTAAAGTCATACTCTTTTTTTTCACGTTCAGATTTGTAATCTTGTGGTACTTGTAGCAATTATCCATTGATAGTAACTCAAACTGCAGTTTAACATTTGTTTTTTCCCTCTCCTTAATGTATTAGTGCTTGCTCAGTAGGAGTAGATATTTATAGAATCTCTTGCAACTAATGGCACAAAGCACATTTCCCCCCTCCCTTCAATTATAGCTCACTGTTCCCTCACTCACTATTGCTTGTCACCTTGGGCTGGCTGCCAAACCTGAGCTGGCTTGGTATGTTTTGCTCACTGATGGGCCTTGTTATCTTTTCTCAAGCTGATTGTAGCCGTTGAACAAGATGAAATCCCAAGACTCAAGGCTCTGTATGAAAGAGGGCTGCAGAACAACGTCCCAGGTCTGAAACTGATTGGAGCAAAGGAAATACAAGCGAAGGAACCATTCTGCAGGGTAAGGGATTTGCTCAGGTTTATTTGGCATACAAGACCTCAGTTTCTCAGGTGAACTTGTTTTTTAATGTAACATAAATAGGTTTCTGGCCTTGAGGTAGTTTGCACAGGTGACAAGTTCAAAAGAGCCTGAAAACCCAGAAGAAATATAATTGGCAACAAAAATAAATCCATTTATTTCTGGAACTTTATAGCTCAGCCCTTGATAATCGTCGCCTCCGGTGTCTCCTACTCACCTCTTCTTGTTCCCGTGCTCGTCAGCTCACAGTTCGTCAGCGCTCTGTGTGCTGAAGCCACAAAGAGCTGCTGCTGCACTCACTGCAAGTGATGTGCTGGCTGTTTCCTAAGGGCCAAATTCACAAATTAGAGAGCAGGTAATCCATCTCACTGGCAGCCTGCGAAGGGAATCGGTATTATCTGAATCTAATTATTTGAGTTTTTGTGGTTGATAGGCAGATTTTCCTTTGCCCGGGTTACAGCTGCTATATCTGAGCTTATGCTGAGATGATTCTGCTCCTTCCCACTAAAATTACTTAACTTACAGTAAAGCTTGATAGCGTAGCAATGAAAATTCCTTCCCATCTGTAAGTGCGGGTTTGGATCAAGCCAGTTTCAGGCCAGCTGCTTCTCACACAGATTGTTAAGCAGCACTTCCCAGCTTGTTGGTTTTCGCAGCAGGAGAAATGTGAGTAGTTAATGGAACACAGATTTGGTGTTGGTTAACATCTCTGAAAGGAAAATCTGGATATAAATGCCCCGTACGCTTTCACCTGCAGCTTGCTGTTGGCGTAGCTGCGTGACTTAGGAGTGGTTGTAGGTACAGACAAAAATTAGCTGGAGAAGAATCATTTTTATCCTTTTGTTCTCATAAACATTTTGTATCTGCCCCTTAAAACATTCTTCGCGTGTTCAAGATCCAGCTGAGCATTTACTTCTGCAAACGGGTGGGTCCGGATGGGTCTTACTTCATTTGTTTTGGTCTCCTGAGCTGGGTCCTTTCCTCATCAGCAAAGGGAACTGGAATGGTGTTAGAAAGCACTGCACCGTGTATCAAGTGGAGAGGAAGGTTTTGTGTAAGGTACCGGTTTACCAACCACTCTGGTTGTCTTGGGCACGTAAATGCCCCTTGTTGTTGTAGTATCCGAGCGGCTGACAGTCTTTTAGTGTAGCTACCCTTGCGGCATCTGTCTGAGACGTCCTACTAATCCTTATTTTATAGCTGGAACTAGGAAAATACTGGGATGCCATCTAGCGTGATAAAAATTATGTGAGAAACCAAGCCTTTTTGGTACGCAGATAATAAAACGTCTCTGAGAAACACTGAAAGTTCTAGCTACATACCAGGCTTGAACCTTGCCTTCTGCTGGGACACGTGTAGGCTGTTAAGGGACTTTCTCTCTGCTGTGCAATGCTGTGGGCGTTGAGGCCTGGCTAGGTCACATCTTTTAGCCTCGCGGGAGGCGCTGGCAATGCCACGCGTCGGGTGGAACTCCCAAGCGACCATCGGGAGGTGGGATTGCAGGGTGAAAAGTAAGTACAAGCTAGCTGAAGGTAAGGTTGGGTAACCTGTTTCATGGTTAGGCGCGCGGTCGAGAAGACTTGTTTATGCTGTATTTAATCCATCCTAAGTCATGTTTGCCACCTGAGTTGTCAGCAACACGAGCGCTGTAGCTGGCACGTGGAGGGACAGCAGCAAGCCCTTCTCAGCAGCGATGCACCTTGTTCCAGATGAAATATTCTCTGTAGGGAAGACTGAAGCCCACGCACAGCCTGCACTGTTCTGTACCTTACTGCTGTTGCAGGGGCTGATGGCTCTTGATTCCCCCTATACCGGCATTGTGGATTATAAACAAGTGGCCCAGGCCTACGCTGAAGACTTCCAGGGAGCAGGTGGGACGATCTTGACTGGTTTTGAAGTTACGAACATGCAGATGGCTAAAGAAAGTTCTTCAGAGAGTGAAGATGGTAAGGCCGCTTTCTGCCCTCTGCCTCCTGTAGTCCTGCCAAAGATTTTGTTCAACACAGGTTTGCTTTAGCTGAAATGACAGCTCTGAACTTTTCTGTCTCATAGGGATGAGACAAAAAGCAAAGTTATCTTTAGTGAGAGTATTGAGCAAGCTCACTTCTTTTTTCCCCCGCAGGCGGGTCACCCTTCGGCTGAAACATTTAAGGCTGATGGAAGAACAGGATAGCAAAAGTGAGGAAGAGGGCTGTTCTCTCCTATTAAAATCAGCTTTAGCTGAATAGTGCACGTGTATTCTTGTGATAGCGCTTTTCCTTCATCCTAGATGGCAGGTTGGATCTGTGCTGACACACGTAATAATAAAATTAAATAAAAAATAGTATTAAAAGAATTTTAAAAAGGGAAGAATAAACCTCCTGTTAATTTATAAATACAGTTATGGGCAACAACATCAGTTATATCCAGCACTAGTTGCTCTACAGCTCGAAGATATTCCAGTGGAAGACTTGTGACAAGCTGCCTGTTCTGTCAGTTTTCTGTTACCTGCTCTATTAATTCCTTCTCTAATTCCGTTACAGGACTGAAATATCCAGTCATCGTTAGGAACTCAAAGGTAAGAACTAAGCTGAAGATCTCATTGCTTAAGAGGAAGCTGTTTCTCCTTTTTGGTGGATTAATCAGCTCTCCAAAAAAAGTTAAAGGGCTGCTGCTCAGCAGCACGATCACCATCACCTGGGGCTGCTGTTACAAAACCGCTGCAGTCAGTTCTTAGCAACCAGCAGGTTCAGGTGTTTTGGGAATAACAACCAAAGTATAACTTTCCCTTTCTGCTGCCTCACTTATGTTTAACTGTATATATCCCTTTTTATTTGCACATTCTTATGCTTGTTGTTTCCAAGGATTCCTTTTTATGACTTACTCATTTGGTGAGAAACACCCTTTTTCATGTTTGCTTTTGGTCTTTGGCATCTGTAAAAATGATAAGGAGGCATTTAGAATCGTTTCATCATCAGAAAACCACAGGCTGGTGTAGTAAAACAGGTACGTAGACAGGTGGCACTCTGTGAGTCAGGTGATGTGGTTGTCACCTTTTCACCTTTAGGAGAGAGGATCCGGACTCCTCTTTGGAGGGAGGTGAACACAAGAAAACAGAAAACAACCTCACAACCCCTCCAATATTTTTTAAAGTTAGTGCTGCTGCTTTTTACTTCTATTTCTGCACTTTCATTAAAAAGTAGTTTCCCAAATCTGTTAGATTTCCTTACCAGAGACTGGTATTTTTTTAATGGAAACATTTTTAATGGGAAAAAAAAAAAAGGAAGAAAACCCACATAGTGTTTAAAACCAAATACTGTCAGCTACATGAATAGACAGCTAGCAGTTTGTGAGTTGATTTAGGTGGCAAGGTGTTCGGTACCGAACAGCTCTCCACAGCTGTGTGCTGTGAACTTGGGGAGCTTTCTGGTTCAGTGGTATGACCGCTGCGGGGGTGTGGGGTGAAATCTGTTCACAGCCTGATTTAACCAAAGGCACTGGGGTTGCTTAGTCACCCCGGCATCACCTGCCCTCTGGCAGCGCTACCCGGGCACCAGGGTTTTGCCGGATGCCGAGATGAGGGAGAGCCAGGGGCAGACGCTTGGTTTGCTGGAGGAGCAGGGTGTTTGATGCGCTGGGCCTCTGCCCTGCTTCTCTATGTGGGGACTGACCCTGAAGGTAGGCTGAGAATCGATGATGTGTCTCTTGTTTTATTTTTTTTTTAATTCCCCTCCTCACCCCTCTTTAATAAAGGCCCTTCCAGTCCCACCTGCCCAATAAATGACCATTTTAGGGTAGTTCTCCACAAAATAAAGGAGAATATTATAAAGAATTCAATTAACCAATTAAATATTTCTGCTTCCTTTTCAAAATATGGTTGGTTTTCCTTCTGGTCTTGACTAATTTTTTTCCAAGCCTTGTAGGTGATGGGTGGTTTTTCAGTAGGTATGTTGAATTTTTGTGTGTTTTGCTTTGGGTTGGGTTTTTTGGTTTTTGTTTTGGTTTTTTTTTTCCACAGGGTGAGGAAATCTACTGTCGGCATATTGTGACCTGCGCAGGACTTTACTCAGACCGCCTGTCTGAGATCAGTGGCTGCAGCCCTGAGCCTCGTATTGTGCCTTTCCGGGGAGATTATTTGGTGCTAAAACCAGAAAAGTGCTATATGGTTAAAGGAAATATTTATCCGGTATGTGCTCTCGTTTCTCTTTACGGTGTACTCTAAAAACTGCTACAACAACAGAAATAAGGGGAATGTTAGGTGGTTATTTCTGTTAGACCATAGATAGCGATGAGCAACATATGGGCATAGGTTCAGTTGCTTTCTGACAGGACAGCCTGTTTTTATTCACTCTTGAGGAACAGGTGGAAGTACCATGAGGGAAATTATTGCCAGTCGGTTTTTTTATTAGTGTTTTTGTTGTTATTTAATAGGGAA
>NW_010256481.1:5197-7460 GCF_000690775.1 Eurypyga helias
AGCATGACAACCACACGCCCACCAAAGCCTGGCTTCTTTCTTTATGTTCTAAAATAAATCTGTAGGCAGGACTCGGAAGTCAATGAGGGACATGTATAAATTATGAATTGTCACAGATCATGGAATGGTTTGGGTTGGAAGGGACCTTAAAGATCATCCAGTCCCAACCCCCCTGCCATGGGCAGGGACACCTTCCACTAGCCCAGGTTGCCCCAAGCCTCATCCAGCCTGGCCTTGGACACTCCCAGGGATGGGGCATCCCCAGCTTCTCTGGGCAACCTGTCCCAGTGCCTCCCCACCCTCTCTGGGAAGAATTTCTTCCTGATGTCCAACCTCAATCTCCCTCTTCCAGTTTAAACCCGTTACCCCTTGTCCTGTCACTTGGGGCCCTTGGAAAAAGTCCCCCCCAGCTTTCTTGTAGCCCCCCCCAGGCACTGGAAGGTGCTATAAGGTCTATAATAGCATTAATGTTTCGTTGGTTTTGTTGTGGGTTGATTTATATCCTGAGAAATCCTCCACTTTTTTTTTTCTCTGCTGTTTGTTTTGTTTTTACCTAAAATGCAGTCTCACCTGGCCCTGCTCTGTTTGTCGGTGTTTTAAATTAGTTGCATGCTATAATTGCACAATTGACAAGCAGGAAGACCAGCGTGGGAGCCAATCGTCTGGTTGTATGACTCGAATTTTGTTGTAGTGAATGGAAAGAAAATGGCAAATTTACTGCCTTTTTCACTTCATTTAAAAATAGTTATTTCCATTTCTTGTGTTATTTCCATTCACCGTGCTTTGTTTTGGTTTATTCGCTCTCTCACACAATGAACTGTAATGTCTCTACTTTCTTCCTCACAAACGTTTTCCGTGGTTCCTGGGGGAGTTTGTTGACTTGAGTAGTTGCATGGCTGCTTCTCTGATCTGGGTTGTGACAGCTGTCGTATCTGTTATTTCCCACTTCAGGTTCCCAATCCTCGGTTCCCTTTCCTGGGATTCCATTTCACACCAAGAATGGATGGCAGTGTGTGGCTTGGCCCTAATGCAGTACTGGCCTTTAAGCGAGAGGGCTACAAATTGTTTGACTTCAGCACTGGAGACTTTTTAGATGCTGTAATGTACAGGTAACATCTCTTTGTCTGCTGCACGCAGCTCTTTCTTCAGCTTGTGCCTCCACGGAAGCTAGTTCTGGTCAAAAAGCCTCCTTTTGCCAAGTTTTTGGGGTGTTTAAAGTCAGTTATGCTGATAAGGGTGGACTTCTCTGAGACATTTGTCTTCATGGGATCTAATATTTGAATTTTCATCAACTACCAAGACGTGTCTCAGCTGGTCTGAGAATGTGGCAGCTCATCGGAAGGTACCAGCGAGCCGCGTTGCTGCTAGAGGAGCTCTTCCAGGACTGGTTTTGGTCCAATGCAGCGTATAATATTTTAATGAACCTGGACAGTTGATTGAGATACTTGCAGAGGATGCTTGGAAGAGTGGTCTGAAATGCCTTGTTAAACTTTGTCAGGCTGTCAGTATACATTTTAAGAATGTCCAAGTGCTAGGAAGTACGTTAAGGGCCGTGAACGCAGGTGGGGAAGCTGTCTGAGAAGGCGTGTCACAGGAGTTAAGAATCCGTGCTAAAAACTGCAAACACAAATGGACAGACTATCTCAAGTTGAGAGAAATCTTGCTTCTCTGTGAGGGGCTGGACAGACCATTACCAGGTGCCCAATTTTAGACATGTCTGTCTCCCCTCGAGCATGTGGGTTTTCAGTCTCTTGCCTGTTTGACTGGACCAGAGAAGATTCCTGGGCATAGGAAGGGCTGGAGTTGAGCGTTAAGTGCAAAGCCTTCGATCCCGCACAACATCCTTGTCTCTAAACTTGAGAGACATGGATTTGACAGATGGACCGCTCAGCGGGTAAGGAACTCGCTGGGTGGTCGCACTCAGAGAGTGGTGGTCAACGGCTCCATGTCCGAGTGGAGATCGGTGACGAGTGGCGTTCCTCAGGGGTCGGTGTTGGGACCTGTGCTGTTTAACATCTTTGTCGGTGACATGGATGATGGCATTGAGTGCCCCCTCAGCAAGTTTGCTGATGACACCAAGCTGTGTGGCGCGGTCGACACGCTGGAGGGAAGGGATGGCATCCAGAGGGACCGGGACAGGCTGGAGAGGTGGGACCGTGCCAACCTCATGGAGTTCAACAAGGCCAAGTGCAAGGTCCTGCACCTGCGTCGGGGCAGTCCCAAACATAAGGACAGGCTGGTGGAGAGTAGATTGGGAGCAGCC
>NW_010256482.1:0-1868 GCF_000690775.1 Eurypyga helias
GGGGAGCTGGGGGCAGGACGGCACAGGGAGGCTGTCGCCTTCGACGCCTCTGAATTTGGGTCTTCTTGAACGTTTCCTCTCTGGTCTGGACAGGGCGAGTCACCTGCGCATGCTTGTGGGCAGGGAGCCGCATGTGTGCGCCCACGCTCCCACGGCATCGAGCCTCTCCTGCCTGACGGCAGCCCCAGGGATCACTCCGGCTCTGGCTCTGCGGTGCCCAGCCGATTCCCACACCAGCTCCATCCACAGTGGGTGTTTTGGGGGCTGTGCCCTGTGTGAGGCTTCGAGAGCCCCGGGCTGGACCTGGGACAAGCTGGGAGCTTTGTCCTGGATGGGAGGGAGTGCTGTGGGGCCTGGCTGACCCATGGAGAGGTCCGGTAAGGACCGTGCTTTAGGAGAAGCAGTGCCCACGGGCAGACGGGATACTCGGAGCCCCGAGGGCTGGTGCCAGGCTGGCAGTGGAGATGGATGGCTGTGGCCCCTCTCCCGGGAGCAGGTCAGAGACAGAGATGGAGTGACTAACTGCAGACGGGCTGGTGGCATGAATCTGCTGCCCCATCTCTGCTGTGCGGAGACGGAGGGACAGAGGGCAGGACAATACCCCTCTGGGCTGTTCTGCTGTCCCCGTGAGCCACCTCCCCTGGCAGTGACATTCCGAAGGACCTCGAGAGCCGGAAGCAGAGGGGAGTTTCTTGGCAAGATGCTGCCATGAGAGACTGGCAGGAGCCCATCACTGAGCCTCCGCGGGGCAGAAAGTGGGACCCTGCTCCAGGCACCAAACCCAGCAGCAGGGCTGGGGTTCACCGGCCCCCTTACCTGCCCTCTTCCCATCACCAAACCCACACATCTGGACACAAAAAGTGCTTTTTAGGGATGGAGTGTTGGTGATGGTCTGGCCAGGATCTGAGTCACAGGGGAAAGGGTTTTCCAGGGTTCTTCCCCTGGCCCGTCTGGGGAAGGTGCAGCCCTGCGGGATGCTGGGAGGCACCGCAAACCCGTGTACCCATGGGTTGCCCTCAGACCCAGCGGGAGCCGGGGAAGAGCTGTCCGGCTGCTCTCACCCGGTTACTGCAGCCCATCCAGCCGTGGCGGGGTGAAATGAGAGCCAGCCTGCTCGCTAACGAGATTAGACAGGCGAGCCACTGCTCCTGGCCCGTTCGGTTAATCGCTTCTTCCTAGATTGAATTTTTTAAAATTGCATTGCTTACAGAAAGCCCCTGAATGGGTTTAAAGGCAATAATCCACCCGGTCCTCTCCATCACTGCAAGGGTTCCCCTGGGGCTACTTGGCAGCGGGTTGTTGAAGTCCGCGGTGTGTTGTCTTGGGTGTCCCCAGGAGGTGGCTGGCTGGGCTGGCCGGCCTTTGACACCTCCTGATTTACTCCAGGAGGAAATATGGATGAATTTTTAATGGCGTGATTTAGTGAAGCCTCTCAGCAGTAAGAGAGCGGAGTCAGACGCCAGGCTCTGTGCTGCAGCCTGTGTGATGGGTCCCCTTTGTCCCCCACTCCTGCCCCGAGGGCCGTGGTGGGCAGCTGACCATTCTGCTGTGCTCCTAAGGGCACGCTGGAGTTGGGGTGTCTGGTGGTAAGGCACAGCACCCCCGGCTCTGGTTGCCACCTGCATGGGGTCTCGGTTCCCTGGACTCTCCATCCAGAAGTGACATCTTCCGAGCCTGGGTCGCTCGTGCTGACCTGCACAAATTTCCCCGGGCGCCCGCCGTCCCTGCTCCCCTCCCCCCCACCCCACCCCGCCGTGCAAAGTGAGTCACTCCCAGGCACCGGGAATCATTCATGTCATTTCCCCCTTTGCCGCAAAGTCATTAATGCGAGTGGAATAATTTGTTGCGTAACGGAGAGGATCAGCGGG
>NW_010256482.1:1985-2311 GCF_000690775.1 Eurypyga helias
CGGTTCCGCGACTGGGCAGGCAGCGAGGATGTCGGCTACCGGAGGCGTTTTCCCCAGAACCATCAAGTCCTGTCTGGACCCCAGCTGGGTGGGATGGACCTGTTTGTCGTAGCCTCGGTGTCAGCTCCCCCTCACACAGCTCCTCTGAACGGGGCTCGTCCCAACTGCTCCGCAGCGACATGGGCAACAGGCATCCCCTGCGTTCACCAAGGGGTGTTGTGGCCCCCTCATCCCTGCCACCCCCCTGCCTTGTGCCCGCCACGTGCTGCTCCAGCTCCTCTGAGCTCCCCAGGCTGGGGGGATCCCAAGTGCTTCCCACCAGCAGC
>NW_010256482.1:2421-10773 GCF_000690775.1 Eurypyga helias
TGCTACAGAGGCGGGCAGGGGGTGCAAACCCGCCCACGTCTGGGCTCCCTCACGGGGAGCAGGGGCTGGCTGGAGGGGGGCCTCGCTGCCCTCGCCCACCCCAGCTCGGGACTGTGGGTGCTGGGAACCCTTGCTGGAGTGGTGCTCGAGGTGGTGGTGGCAGATCCGGTCTCTCCCCTGCATGGCACGGGGAGAGGAGGGCAGGGAAGAGTGCTTATGCATTAAAAGGAATTGTGGAGGCTGCCCCCCTGCTCAGGGTTAATTTCCTTCTATCCCACGCTTGGCCAGGCATTAACTTAAAGATGCTGCAATGGGAGGGGGGAGCCTAAGAGGATTGGGCTGAGAGCAGGAGGATTTAGTGAAGGGAAGGGACATGGCTGGGGGCTGTTCAGGGGACAGGGGCATTCAGCATCGCAGGAGGGAGGAGCTGGCAATGCACCCCTCAGGACTGAGCCACCCCAACATGTCCCAGCCACAGCTGATGGTACCCCATGGCTCCCACCACACCCTGGAAGGGGACACGGAGGTGAAGCTCTCCCCATCGCCAGGGAGAGCATCACTATGGGGTGGGGAGGGGGCCCTGGGCTGCTTGCTCGCAGCATGGTGGTGCCCCATGTCCCACCCCTGCCCTTTGCTGTGCATGGGAAACGGGGCAGAAGCTTCAAACTCCAGCCTGGATGAACCCAGCGGATGGGCATCGTGCCCGGTTCCGTGGGGGGCAGACAGAAACCCTCTGGGGTACCATGTCCCAGTAGGGACTTGGTCCCCCCAGCCCAGCTGGGCAGTGAGTCCCCTCGGTGCAGAGGGCTGCCCTAAAGCAGCGCGGGGAGGGAGGAGATGGTGTTTAATATTTCACAGCTGAAGGCCTGCTGCTCCCTGGGGCTGGTCCAGACCCAGCATCCCCAGGAAGGGACTGGGATAAGGACCACTCCTGCCCTGTGTGAGCTGGGGGGGGCAAGACTCTTTTAGACCCACCAGGAGCCTTTTTCCTGCTCCATCACTCGCAGACCCAGGGGTCCCGCCTCTGCCCTGGACCGTAGCTCTGGCGCAGGGATGTGGATGTCAAGGGGCTCCCCACACCACCACGCACCTCCCTCGGCACTGTTTGTTTTCTCAGCCTGCCCTGCTGTAATTACAACCCGCTGTCACTCTCCGGATAATGCGTCTTTCCTTTTATCACTGCTTAATTAAATAACTGCGAGGAAGTGAGGGGCTGGTAACCCCTTGTTTGCCATCAGGAACAACCCAGTGGGGCTGGCAGAGGAGCTGATGGGGACATCTGAGCCCTGGCTTGGGGGGCACAGTTGAAAGTGGGGTATCTGCATGCCCCTGAGAGGGATGAAGTGCTGATTTTTGTTGTCCATGGGCACAGCATCTCTGGCACAGACGTTTCCAGGCTGTCCCTAAGGAGATGCCCCAAACACGACCGCCGTCGCCCCATTTGTAATCCTCCCCTCAGTTTGGAGCCGTGCCCGCTGCCAGGCCAGCCACCTCTGCCCGCAATTAGTTGGTGCTAATGAGCGTCCCTGGCAGCTGTTGCCGGGTCAGTGAGCTGTGGCTGAGTGTCTGCCAGGCGCTCCGGATGCATGGGTCCTGCTCAGCGGAGCATCCTCGGTTGTGCCGTTGGCCCTCAGCAAGGACACGGCCCCCTCTGCTCTCCCTCATCCCTCCACCGTCTCTCCGCCTTGGCACCTTCCCCTGGTGTGAGCCTCTGCGTAGCCCCTGGCATGAGGGACCCGGGGTGCCAGTTTGGGCACTGGCAGCGCACATCCAGCTGCTGCCCCCGAATCTTGCTTCCCTGCGTGCCCCTTTCTCCCCCTCCCAACCATCCCGCAAGGTGCTGTCACGTGGGGATGCGTCCCCAGGAGCAGGATGCAGCCCAACTCGTGGGCAGGGGGGGTGAGAGCGCTCGCTGGGACACTGCCTTTCCCGCTGTGATGGATTGGGGAAAGGCCTGATCTGACGGGATTTCCCGAGACAAAGCGCTGCACCAAGCTGCGGCAGGGCAGCCCAGCCCGAGCGGGGATTGATGAACGTCCCCAAGCTGTTGCCAGGCCCCCAGGTTTGTGTTTGCCTGCAGCGAGGAACCGGGTCTCTTTGCAGATGCCACCCCCTCCCTCGCGGTGCTGAGTCCCCGCGCTCCCCCCGGCTCCGCGTGGCTTCGGTCTGGTGGAGGGTGGCGACAGCTCTTTGCGTTGGGGATGATGAGACCTACAAGACGCCTGGCTGGGGTGGACCGGAATATGTCCCCCATTTGGGGTTTGATCTGGAGCTGTGGGCAGCCCTGGACATGGGGGAAACGATCGGTCTGGGAATGGAGAGGTTTTGGGGCCACTCTGGGGCTTGTTGGCAGGATGCTGTGGGGTCGCATGCAGACGGGGGAGCGTGGGGTGACCTGTAGGCTCGGGCTGCCTTCCTCCTAGCGTGTCTTCCTGCCTGCTCTCCTGCCTGCCCTGGATTTGCAGCTCAGGAATCACTTCGCAAGGATCAAAGCCTGGGGGCACCTCTCATCTCGGTTTACCTGGGTCCCGCCAGCCCGGAGCACAGGGGGGGATTCGGAGGTAATCCTTGCAGACGGGATGCTGCTGGCTAATTAGAGCAGAGCCTCTCACTTTGTGGGGACCGCGGCGAATCGTCCCTTGAGCCCAGGCAGCGGTGGTACAAATCTGCTGCTAATTAGACTTGAAAGTCCTCCCGTGAGCTGAGGCGCAGGATGGATATTTGACTATTAACATATTTATTTCTGAGCCTCTCAGCACGTCTGCACTGGGAGCCAGTGGTCTCCCACCGAGTAATCGCTGGGCACATTTATTCCTGTCAGGAGTGTTCAGGGACTCCAGGGGAAGGGTGTTTGACTCGGTGCGCTTGTTTTTGGGGGTGTCCCGCCAAGGTGTGTGGAAAAGACATGTTGCTGATGCTGGGGAGGTCCTGGCTGGGACCACTGCCCCCAGGCTCTACTCTCCACCAGCCCCCCTGCCAGGTGGGATGTTCCTGGCACTCGTGTCCAGGTGGGAGCCCAGGGGTGGCTTTTCCCACCTGCGCCGGGGCCCATGGGCTCCAGGCACTGGGTAGAGAGCGGGGTGAGGACAATGCAGTGGCGCGGAGCTCCACATCCCAGCACAAAGCCAGCTTCCACGGCACCCCCAGGGAGAGCATCCCTCCCTTCGGCGAAGGCAGACAAACCGCGATGGAAACGCTGCCTCTGAATCAACCAAAAATAGCTTTCCTGTCCCCAAAATGTCAGTTTAAAAAGGCAGTCTCTGGGGATCCCCCCGGGCTGGCAGTGGGCTGAGCAGGTGCCCTGAAGATGCCGGGTGGGTGGCCCTGCTGCCCTGTGGGGCAGGGAGTGCTGGGCAAGGGGACAGAGGGCTGAGCCATCGCTCAGGGTATGAATGGGGAGAGGGTCAGTGCTGGTGGGGGGAGGCCATCAGCCCGGCCGTGGGGCTGCACAGTGTCTTAGGCTGAGGCCAGAGAAAGGTGCAGGTGGGCTCTGGGCTGTCAGAGGGGCAGCGCTGACCTCGTGTCTCCTCTGCCCTAAGCTCCCCAGGTCCCTGCAGTCAAGTTGTCACTCATCCAGAGGGTTCAGGCCAGGGCCGGGGGCTGTTGGCATAAGGTCAGGACCTCAGCCCCATCCCCACAGCCAGTCTGCTCTCCCTCCCTGCCGTGTCTCTGCGTCTCCCCATGCAGGGAGTGTCCGAGTGGGGGGCCGGCACGTCATTGCAGTGCCAGAGTTATTAATAGCAGCAAATACTCTCGGTGTCTTTAAGCCAAGTCCATTTTGGGGGAGATCCCTTCCATTTGAAGTATGTTTCCCCTCCCTGGAATCCCTCGGGTCCCTTATCTTCCTCTCCCAGCTGTGCAGCCGGCATGTGCCGGAGCCCCCGGATAAGCCATAGTGTTAATAGCCTTTCCCGTGCCGTCAGCCCGGCAGCGTCTGGCTGGGTGATTGAGGGTGCCCTGCTGCCTGGCCTCGCACATGGGAGCCGAGATCGCACCCCAGCCTGTTCCCGCTGCATTCCCTCCCATCGCTGTGCCCAGCCGGAGCTGTCAGCGGTCGAGCGAGCACTGATTGCAAGGAAATTAGCCTAGTGCCATCTCCCATTTGTCGGAGCCCAACCTGTGCGTGATTGCAAGGGGCTCATTAATTTGTCACCATCACCGTGGCTTGGCGAGGCTGGAGGGGAGCCTGCTGCGGGGCTGGGACAGGCAGCAGCCTGCTGGGAGCAGATTTGGGAACAGGGCTGGCATCACTTGTCACCAGGCTGAGATTTTTCCCAGGCTTACAGTTCAGGAGACCATGGTGAGGGAGCCGGGACAGGCCTGGGGATGCAAGGGCAGTGTGCCAGGAATGGATGCTGATCCCTGTGGGGTGCCATGGGCATGGAGCAGGGTGGACATCCAAGGGGCAAAAAGATGTGGGTTCAGGATAAGGAGGTGCTATGGCTGTATTGTGCCCCAGCATGGCCTGTGCACCCCCAGACAGCGATGTCCCTGCTTGCCAGGGCTGTGTCTTTGGAGGTCCCGGGGGCTGTGCTGCCCCGCTGCCTGATATATCCCAGGTGCCCTTGTGCTGCTGTGCTTTCTGGACCCAAAAAGCTCAGGAATGGCCCCAGATGCTTCAGGCAGGCTGCGGTGTCCTCACTGCTGCAGTCTCGATGTGTCAGCCCTATAACCAGGGCTGGGCTCAGGTCCCAGCTCTTTTCCCTTCCCGTGCCTCAGTTTCCCTGCAGATATTGGTGCTGGTTTTTGCCTTCCCTCTGTAGGGCATGGAGTGTCTTGGGGTGCACCCTAGGAGCCTGGGTGGGAGGCGATGGAGTCCATCCCGCCTGCATTGTCCCCTCCTCCCCACCACTGCTACCCTGAGTGTGGGGGGCGTTTCACGCCCCAGCAGGCAGGGGTGGCTGCCGCTGCCTTTGTGATGCCAACAGGGCTGACATGCTGCTGAGCACAGAGAGCTTTTCTGTGTAAATCCCTGAAATATTTAACAGAACTGGCTTAAAAAATGCAGCCTGGGAGGAGTTAGTGCCTCGGCATAACCTGCAGGGCTGGGGGTTGTTGTGGGGGTGATGGACACACTGGGGTGGTCCCTAGGGGTGTGGACATTGCCCCACACCCACCACCCAAGTTGCTGGTGGAGCTTGTGTCTGTCAGTCTGTCCGGTCACCCATCCATTGGGTCTTTCTGCTTGTCTCTGCCGTGAGACCGTGGGGATGTCCCCATCCTTTCCCTGCATTGCAGGAGTGCTGTGGAGCTAAATACCAGCTGGTACATGTCCTGGTACCCATCCCGGTGCTGCCAGAGTGAGACTGGTGCCCTGGCACCTGCCGTGTGCCCGCTGCTGGCGGGGGGCGGGTCGGCGCTGGGGACGGGTGCTCAGCGCTGGGCCGGGCTCCTTCCCTGGCAGCGCCTTCCCGAGCAGACAGACGGATCACGCCACATACATTTTTTAACGAGATCCATCGTCTGAGAATGAGCTGAGCTGTTGCTGCAGGTTTGTGATCAAAGCCAGACGTGCTCTGGCAGCCCCGGAGGAGAGTGGCCCCACGCGCCACCCCTCTCCATCACACAGCCGATTTCGGGGCATTTATCCTGGCGGAGCAAGTTGGGGATCCGGTGGTATCGCAGGTGTGTTGCCCTTGCATCCCTGAGGGTAGTGGGATGGCCAGTGTCTTTTTTTGGCACAGCGCAGCAATTCCTGAAGTGAGCATCTAAGGATGGGGCAGATGCGATGCAGAGCTTGTGCTGCCGTTGGGCTTCTTGCACAGCCCTACACACCAAAATTGCACCTTCTGCTGGGAGTCAGAGTGAGCTGGGTTCGCTGGCAGCCAGACTGAGGTAGGAAAGGGTTTGTGCTTGTCCTGGGGTGTGTTTTGGGCCAGGTTCCCAAGGGAGGAAGAGGAGGTAAGGCATGCAGGGAGCTGTGCTGGCTCTGGACGGGGAGCCAGCTGGCTGCGCCATGGCAGGACTGCCCTGTGAGGCAGCCTGGGATGTGAGCAGCTCTCCCTTGGCCTTCGCTGGCCCTTCCACGGACACTCAGGGTGGGTGGCCAAAGGCAGCATGGGCTCACTCCCCCCTCCCAGCCTGGCTGTCCCAGTCTGAGCTCTCCTCCCTGCTCCGTTTGCTCCTGTCCCCAGTGCTTCCCCAGCGCAGGGGCAGGTGAGATGGGGTGGTGGGTGCTTGCGGTGGGCCCATGCAGCACGGCTGTGGTGTGTCCCCCCCCGCCAGCATCAGCCGAGCCCCCGGGGCTGCGCTTCGCAGTGACAGCACATCCCATGTCACAGCCGCTGCAAATCCTGCCTGCTAATAGCTATGCAAATTACCTCATTAGCTGCCTTATTTATTTTCACGTTTTCAGTACTTCCCGGAGGCTTCAGGTCCCCAGGGCTGGGAGGAGGCAAGAGCAGCAGTGGGACCCCACGCAGGGTGTTTGGCTCCCACAGAGCTGCCTGCCCCAGCGTCATGTGCCTGAGACCAGGGACTGCATGGCTCCTGCAGCCCCCCACTACTGGGATGTCCTCTTCTTCCTGCCCTGTCTCTGGGGTGAGTCTTGCTGAGCGCCCCCTCCATCCAGGAGCTGCCCTGTCCCACCCCAAGCCGCCGTGGGTCTGGCATTGCTGGGATGTGTGTGCCCTCCGTCCCCTCAAAAAGGTGACTGCCGGATTTAGGGACAGACAGAACAGGGCATCTGTCCCGGTCCCTGTGGACCTGAGTGGTGGCTTGAGGTTTGGCACAGCTCTGCAGGGTGCCCTGCATCCTTCCCACCCTCGTTGCCCTTCCTCATTGAGGGAGATGTTGGAAGATGCTGTCCCAAGGTTTTGCCCTCATCCAGCCCCCGGATGAGTCTGGGGAGCCCCCAGATGCCCTGCTCAGGGTGGCCCTGGGCTGGAGCCCTGCTCTGGTCCTGTCCCTGGGGCATGCAGCCCAGGCTGAAATGCTGTGAAGCTCGGGCACCACCCAAGGCTGGCACAGGCAGGAATGGCCCTGGAGCACCAGCCTGGCATGGTGTCCCTCGGGGATGTCCATGGCCCAGGGTGTCCCTGCCCATCCTGGGCGTGCATGCAAGTGTGTGGCTGCCTGCAAGGATGCATTTCCCAGGGGTGTTCACGTGCCCACAACGCCCATGATAAAGGGGTGAGCTTTGCACAGGCACCATGGGACCCCCACGCAAGTGCTGGCTCTGAGACCTTGATCCTGGGCTTGTCTGCGCCGTGCGGAGCCTCCTGCAAGTGTTGCGTCTGCTCCCCCCCTTCTGTTTATCTTTTATTTTCCCCCTTCTTCGCGGCTGTGCCGATGAATATTTCATGGCCAGGAACCAGCGTGAATTCCCCGGCTGCTCCCTGCCCGCGGCAGGTACCAGCCCAGATGTCGGTGGCTTAGGAGGGATGTGTCTGCCAAGAAACCACCTCGGGAGGAGAGGGCCTGGTCTGGGAAGGACTGTTCTGGTGGGGACAGCAGTGTCGTGTCCCCCTCCCTGTCACAGTCCCTTCAGCCTGTGAGGAGCGTAGTGACTGCCTGTCCATGCACGGGTGGCCTTGTGTGCGCATGCATGGCCTTGCCCAGGTGGCCACGCTTGCTGACACGTGTCCCCCGTGGGCCATCAGCCATCTGAAGGACCGTGTCCCTGGCTCACCTCCCCGCGGCCCTGCTCTGCTGTCCGGGGGCTCCTCTCAGCGTCAGGCAGCAGCAAAGGCACCGTGGCACCGCTCAGGCTGTGGGTCAGGCCGTGGGTCAAGCCGTGGCAGTGTGTGGGCCGTGGCATTGCACAGGCATGGCATGGGCTGCCCTGGTCTTCTGTGTATCCAAGTTGGTGGTGTCCCAGCAGAGCTCCAAAACCTGCTGGCAGGCAGCTGGGTCAGGGAAGCGGGGGAAAATTTTGCTCCGCAGTCCCTCTGAATTTGCCATTTATACCTTAGAGTACCTAGAGTACTGGAGCCGGGCCAGTCCATCCTTGCAGCTCAGCACTAGGAGGTGTGGGACATCTGCTCCCCCTGCCAGACCCAGAGGACACGGGGGGAGCAGAGCCTGGAGCCGTGGTCTTCCTCCTTCCCACTGCCATGGCTCCAGCAGTGCTGCATCCCCTTTTGGGCACCCAGTGGTGCTCTAGGGACATGGGCTGGCTCAGAATATCCCTTTGGGAAGTGACATCCTTTGCCCTGTGAGGCACTGGGGGGGCTGGAGTTGCCCTGGGGCTGGGACAGGGGCTTTGGGAGCACTGGTCTTCTCACGGGGGGAGCAGTTTTGGCTGGCGGGTGCAGCCTGCAGTGGCACCCGTGGTGGCTGCGACCCAGGTGACACATCTTCAGCAAGAAAGCCTGTAAGGGTGGGCTCAGCAGCCCTGCTTTGTGGCTTTTG
>NW_010256482.1:10792-11650 GCF_000690775.1 Eurypyga helias
CTTGCCATGGGGAGTTGGGTCGGTCGCCGAGAGGCTTTGCTGCCCTTCTGCAAGGGTGTCTGGTGCCAGCCTGGGGCACAGTGAGCCCTGGGATGGGGGCAGGCCAGCTCATGTCTCTGCAATGCACCATCCTTCCAAAATACCTGCTTCAGGTCGCGGGGTGCAGGGGGACAGTCCCCCGGCTCAGCCCATGTGTCCCCGTGAGTGCCTGTCTCCGTGCCAGTGCATCTCTCTGGAGAGCCAAGGACCAGCCTGGGGGGGGTGATGCTCCTTTGGGAATCACTGCCCAGTTCAGGAGGTTGTAGCACCGGGGGATGCTGGCGGGCAGCTGTGCCTAGGGATGGCTGACATCACTGCTGGGCTCTTCTCTCCGGCCGTGTCCCTGCAAGCTGGCGTGGGGTGGAGCAACCCTCGAGGAGCAGGATGGTGAGTTTGGGATGGACCTGCAGTTTGCTGTCTCGTCCTGTGGGCTCTGGCACCCTCCCGTGGCTGTTCTGCCGCCTCGCCTGCATCCCACGGGCTTTTGGGATCCGTGGTCACCGTGGGCTCGGTCGTGCCCGCGGCGATGCGTGGAGCCGGGTCTCTCTCCCAGCGTGGGGGGCAGCCGTGTGTCTGCAGGATTTAGCCTTGTGTCACACAGCTCAGGGCATCTGATCCTTGCAAAAACAGTCCCGACATGTTTGTATTGTGGGTTGGAGCCGGGAATGGGGGTCCTGGATACCCTAGATAAGGATGAGGGTCCTCAAGCCTGACCTGCCCCTGGGAGGTGGCAGAAGGGGACTGGGCACCGCTGGCAGCCCAAATTTCTGAGCTTTTGGCTGTGGGGAGGGAGTCTGCAGGGGGTAGGGTCAGTGTCCC
>NW_010256482.1:11768-12889 GCF_000690775.1 Eurypyga helias
TGTGCCTCGCTGTAGGGTGTCCCCAGACCTGGGTCAGCCCTGCAGCACCCCCCAGGGCACCGTCCACCATGGTGGGGGGGCTCTCTGTGGAGGGGCTGCCCCCCCTTTGCAGGGACATAGTCAGCATAACAGGCAGGGAGGGGTTTGCATGGAGAGGATGGTTCTTCTGAGGAGCAGGGGGTGAGGTTACCCCGTAACAGCCCCTGAGGGGGGATCCTACCCCTTCTCTTGGGGCTCCTTGAGGCATTGGTAGGGACTGGGCAGTCTGACTGTTCCTGTCTGGAACAAGCCTGCACCCCCTTTTCCATCCCCGCGGGAGCAGAAGCTATATTTTCCATCAGATCTCTTTTTCTTTGCTTCCTCCCCATTAATAAGAGATGAGGCTTGTGAGATAATAGAGCCTGGATGGATGCAGAGCCGAGAGATCCTGCTGGTGTGGGGTGTGGATGTGATGTGGAGAGGGAACTGCAGCTGGGAAAATGGGACTTGGGGAAGGGATGTAGTCGCCAGTCTGCACAGAGCATCTTGGGTTGGCTCTGGGAGCAGGGAAATCCCACCGCCGCCACGCGCCGCACTCTCTCCTGGCTCTGACAGACTGTGCAAGCTAGCGGCTCACTGCCGGGCTGAGCTTTGGAGCCAGCAGCTCTCAGCCCGAGTGGTCTGCGAGCCTGACACCCCTTCCATCCTTGCACTGATCCTCGTCTCCTCCCCTGCATGGAGCCGGTGGGAGTGGGTGGTCCCGGGGATGGAGGATGCTCGCAGCACTGGAGGGCTGATGCCCTGGGACGCAGGATGCTTGCAGCGCTGGAGTGCTGTTGCCACAGGGATGCAGGACACTCGCAGCGCTGGCTGGTTGATGTCTGGGATGCAGGACACTCGCAGCACTGGCTAGCCGGAGCCGATAATTGATGCCGAGGGATTCAGGATGCTCACAGGGCTTGACAGTGGGAGCAGAGGGCTGATGCCCAAGGATGCAGGATGCTTTCGGTGCTGACTCCCCTCCGGAAGGAGCATCCTTCCCTGCTCTTGGAGAGAGGCGGCCCTGGGATGCAGCAGTGCCTCATTGGTCAGCAGGACCTGTGGAGTCTGCGGGTTGCCATACCAACCTGCCTCTGGTTCCC
>NW_010256483.1:0-18137 GCF_000690775.1 Eurypyga helias
TTTCCTGACTGAATCCAGCACAGCAAAATATGTGGTGTACATGCCCATAATATATGTCAAAAGATAACGTTTACTGTTATGCTACGAAGGATAATACCTTTTTGTCCCTAGACTGTCAGACTACGTTCATCCCGGTGGCATGCGAGAGCCTTCCATTCATGCATTAAGCCATATATCTTACACATCTGTTACATGCTTATTCTCAGATTCTCCTTCTAGGAGGAAAAACTTGTCCAATTAGGTCTCTTATTTTGGTGGACCTGAGGGATTTTATTTATATGTTTGCTCTTTCAGTCTACATGCTTCTACATAAACATAGCAGATAAGGAAAGATCAAAGGACGTTGCCTTGCACTTGAAACAGAAGGTACAAAGGTTTGCCAAAGACTCATTAATCCATCACTGATGCTGAGGTTTCCAGCTTATCCTGCGTGGCTTTGTCATATGAAGCCTTACACAGGGCACTTGGAGTGCAGGAGGAGTATGCCCTGAATGCCAGCCAAATGAAAGGGGACAGCTGAGGGGTAAGTACTAATGCAGCTGAGGGCTGTGGGATCTGAAAATAGAAAGAAAATAATTGCTGCTGATGTGAATTTCCCAGCATACATGTGAGAATATGGGGATAGAGCCAAATAGGTTCAGAAAGGGTCTCCACTAACACCTGCCTACAATGCAGCCTCTGTCAGGCTCAGAGGATCTGCCTTTGTTTAGATTATCCCTTCACATACTTTAATGAAGCATGTGCTGCCAGGTCTCCTTCGTAACCCTGTTGAGCTCAGAACTCATTCTCTCTCTGACTCTTTCTCTGTGTTATGCTTTGGCTCCTTCGTGACAACGTTATTCTGACTTTCATCTCTAACTCATCAGAGTTCTGATACTGGAATTTTCAGTGTCTCAAATGTTTTCCATAATGTCCAACCCAGAATAAGGATGTGGACTTGCACAATTATTAGAAGACCTCTTTGTCTTCTGTGCTGTTTAAAAATATAAGTGTCTTCTTGTCATTAGCTAAGATGTGTCCTGGGCACACACCCTGTCCTGCCTTCATTTACTTGTAGTGCATAACTCTTCGTGCTACCGCGACAGCTTTTAAAGGAGAATAATTTCTATCGGGTGTCAGAGAAATCTGGGATCTCTGCTTAGTTCTAAGCAGTTACACAGTGCATGATTGCTGTGATGCTGAGTAGAATAATCAGCTTTTAGGAGTGTGTGACCAGCAGTGGAGTGCACTGGGTTGCATGCCAACTTTTAAAAGCAGTGAGTTAGCAGCAGGTCTGCCTGACTCTGGTGCACTATAGGGCAGATAGGTAATCTGACAGCAGTGGGAATACTGCCAGGGCCTTCAAAGGACATCTGACATACAGATGCAACTGTATGAACTTTTCCTTCCCCTGCTTTAACTCATCATGAGATGAATGTAATGGCCTTTTGGAAGGGTTTCGCCAGTTGGCAGAAGCTTGCTACTTCACTTGGGAGAACATCATGAGGCTGCAGCGATTTCAACCTGAAAACAAAATACCAGAACATCTCACTCTATCCCCTCCCATTTGATGTAGACTAGCCCTTAGCCACACCAAAATATGCTACACAGGAACATTGGGTGAACGACTGAGTTGTGCTGATTTGACCTAGTTCCCTCATCTTACAAGCCAACTAACTTGAGGTGGAAGCCTCTGTTGTATATACAGTATATAAAAAGGGGATTAATTCTGGTGTGAAGACAAATCCTTTCTTGCACTGTATGCAACCTGAAAGAGACTTCCACAGAAGTCCATCTCTTACCACTGTGATCCCTATTAAGAAACAAGGAGCTTTGGCTGGCAGAGAGAAGGGACCTCTGGCCACTTTGCATTGCACAGGTTCTGGGCCAGGCTTCTAAAAAGAACAGAAGTTTAAGGTTTTTTCAGTGGCAATTTTCCTGGCATGTTTTGTCATCTGTGAGTTATTTCTATTGCTGCTCTGAGCTGGTGGGAACTGATCTGTACAAGAAGCATAGCTACATTTAAGTAATATTACATTCAAGCAAGTATACACTGGCTTTCATAAAGTTTGAGATGAGCTTGGTTCTGCATTAACTTGTTAAATGCAGATTTAGTTCAAATCTAATTCACAGTTTCCCAGGTCCTCACTCTGTCTGTCCTTAGTAAATCAGTATCTTAGATATACTTCAGTATCTTATATGTACATATATAACAGGTGAACACTATCTGCCTGTGTCAGATGTGAGACGCTTGTCTTCCCCCAAAATTGTTATAATGAGATATATTTGCCCTCAGTGTAACATTTTATGATCTTCAAAAGCCAGCAAATTATACCACAGGCACTGTGAAATATCCTAACCGTATAATTTCATGCAATTTAATTAACATAACATAGTTTTTTGGATATAATAATTTATTTTCAAGCAGTCAATAATTAAAATCTATTAGAGAACACATTCAGATTTCAGTAGTTATTTCAGTTCCACACTTAAAAGATTTAAAACATTTAAGTATCTCATTTCAACTCCATTATACTTGTTCTGCATGTTTTTCCTAAACACGTTTTTCTTTTATTGACACTTAAGATTGACTGAGAATCAACAGAACAGAACTGCCTGCCAAAGCCTTGCGTCCTGTTGTGAGCCACAACTCTGACAGTTTGTGCTCTAAAAGTGTATCAGCTCTCCTTCAGAATCAGCAGTAAGTCTCACTAGCATCCTCAATGTAGTAACACAGGGCCACATACTTTCTTTTACCTCTTCTGAATGTGTTAGGATGTGTTAAAATGCAAATCAAATTACACTTCCTGAGAGACTTAGTGGTTGGAGGATACACGCTCAAATAGACTCCCGGGTGCTCAACAGGCACAGCTGGTACTGCAGCCTTTTCCTTGCTATGGGGCAGAAGGAACATTGCTGGCAACAGCAGCCTGAAGTATGTCCTTGGGACATCCTCCAAAGTGTGTTTCTCATTACGAGCTTGGTTACTACCTGCATAAAGTCTTTTTGGTGTCTGGGATCAGCGGCTTCCTTCTAATTGACTTGCAATGGGCTCTCTGTGCTCCTGGCAGTATAGGTAGTCTGTGTTCCTACAAAAACACTAGATTTGAACCGTTAATAGCAGACCTCAAAAACGGTTGTTAGGTTATTTTTTTTTTTCCCTCTTGAACCCTGAATAGATAGGGTAAAAAAGAAAAGGAAAAGGAGAAAGATGTTCTACTCTATTGATGTGAAACATACATGGCCATGAATTTCATGATCTTACTAATGTGACTGTCATGTCTCTTACACAAAAATCTTCATTTGCATTTTCCATTTAATATCTTGATATTCTTTATAAACTTACTTGAATCCTGTAAAGAGAGCTGACAGTTCCTAAAGAGAGAAAAAGCCACATTATTATTATGTCACTTCTAGAAATGCTAATGGCAGGATATGAAGGACAGCATAATTATAGTGTTGCTCTAGTGATTCTTCGGTTAAGGTTTTCTCAGTACTTTAATTATAAACTACTTATTTCAGCAGTTTAACTTTCTAAATTCTCAGTCAAACACCCGTTGGGCTTGATTTACACTTTGTGGTGCTTGTTGGTGTAAAAAGATCCTCCTCAAAGGCAAAGCTGAAGTACCATACAATAAGGAGCACCCATCTCTACGAAGGACAGCTTGGCTGAAGACAAGGACCAAGGAGAGAACGGGCTTCTTCTGCATAAGAACCAAACTGTTGCTGACAAGTAGGTGCACTGGGGTAAACAGGAGTGATAAAACCCTCAGAAGAGAAGTCTGGAAGGGAGTTAGGCATATATCAAGCAAATTTGACAGGTCAAGCTGAAAAGCTGCAGAATATGTAAATCAGATGAGGTCAAAGCACAGCAAGAAAAAGAGAATTCTGTAAATCTCTAGCCAGCATCTTACAGACCTGCTACCTCAGCATATCTGAATTTGAGGAAAGAAACTTAACACAAGGAAAGAACAAAACCTGTGAAAGAGCATCTTCTTAGATGCTTGTCCAGCAGGCACAGTTCTCCACCTCCTACAGAATGATTTTTCAGTTGTTGAAGCCATTCTCAAAGTTTTGGTCAGGAGAATTTACTTTTCAGGTAATCTATACTTAAACTCCATTGGGATTTATGTGCAACGCTTTTAAACCTGTGTGTAGGTGAATTTAGAAATAAGAGCTGACTTACTGTGTGACCAAATACTTTGCTGAAGCAGGGCCAAGAGAAGGCACAGATAGTGCTGTTAAGCTCCTTAAGAAAGAGTTCTAAAAGCAGATCACATCACTTGAACAACACTGCAGACTTCTCAAAACTGTAAAGCATAAATCCAGTGATTAGCAAGACTTCTTTATTCAGAGAAGAGCAATTCGAGAAGTCTGATCTGTAAAGCCTCAAAGACCTCATTAGGAGTTTGCGATCATTAGCTTTTTTATTGGCTGTTATTAAGTGTGCGCTGACAGTTTTGCCTCAAAAGCTACTGCTGCTTGTCCTTGCTGGGGAAGAACATGAAGCAGAGTTTTAACTTTTGCAATAAAACAGTGTGTTGTGATTTATTTCCAAAGGGATGGCATGAAAGCTGGGGAGTGGGATTGAGGGAGGAGAGCAGACACGCACAGCTCTGGCAGAGTTTGCAGTTATTTGTGAGTAAGAGTGAGTATTACCTTGATTTCCTCTCGTCACTCCCTGTTGGCAAGGCCTGCCTTCCCTCCTGCCTTGCTCACCCATCCTTCTACCCCAAGCAATGACTTTTGGAAAGTGGAAGCTCTCTGAACAGTTTCAAAGACTTCCTTTCCTTAAAATCCACTCTCCTTGCTCCTCGGCAAGGGAGGTAAAGCTGGGTTCATTCCAAGAAATCACAAAGTTCAAGGGAAGGTTGAATCTGTATCAGCTTGGTAACAGTCATTTTTGCAGGACTGTGCTACAGCTGGTTTTTGTTCTGTTGGTGCCGTCGTCGTCCCCTTCCCCCCCTCTTCTCCTGTGATATGCAGTGCTCTGCTGTGGAATTGGGAGTGCATTTCCATGCCTGTGTATGCAGAAGTAACCAGCATTCAAAAAAATCTTAGCAAAGATTTATGAGGCAAATTATGTTGTTTGTTAAATACCCAGATGGAAAATCAGAAACTCTAGACACGGTGAGTAGTGAGGGTATCAGCAAAAAGCTATGATTCAGACAAATAGAAAGCCTCATGATTTAATATAAAATGAAATAGTGTTCCCTTTCATGAATAACAAAAGAGTGTTTTGTGTTGCGTGTGTCACCCCCGCTGGCACCTTTCCTGAAGCCGAGTCCTGTGTTCTCCATTTTTGTTCCTTTGTCACTGGTATAGGAGGTACAGAGGTGACTTAGTGATGGGCAGTACCTAATGAATCTATAATGATACTGATGATAAAAAAATATCTTGCCACAAATCATTGCATTGCAGTTGATTTCAGACCAGGAATTAGTTGCCGTGGAGAGAAAGACTGGAGGAGCTGGGACTTGTCAGTATAAAGCTTCACACCCAAGTAGGAGCCCATAGCGCAGGGTGCAAAAGTGTAAGATGCCCACTCTTCCCCTCTGTTCTTCCCCAGATCTTTAGGTCCTCGCAGGCTCACAATGGCGTTCATCGTGGGCAGAGGAAGGAGAGCGGGCGGCAGCACTGGCATTCATCGTGGGCAGAGGAAGGAGAGCTGCTAGCTAACGGGGAGGCAGAGCCATCCCAGTTCCCCCAGCTCCCTGCTGCTGGGGCAGGGGAGCAGCTCTACCAGTACTGCCGCAGGCTCACATAGGCAGGAATCAGGGTTAGCACTGGGAGCACGGAGTAAAGGCACCGTGGTAGTATCAGCACCTATTAATTTTCTAATTATGTGATACAGCGTGTTTTTTGAATCACGATACCTCTGTGTCAGCAGAGTGTGGTCTGTCACCAAGGTCGTTATGCTGTGACTCACTGTTTGCTCAAGAAGCATGGGGGAACTGAAAGGCAGCGTATCTGAAAACGTTTAATTTCCAACATTTCATTTTCAGCAACATTGTCCGTGTTTCTAAAAATGGTGTTATCCTTCAGTTCAAAGGTTTTCCTTTTAAACACTACTTGTTGCCTTTCAAATACAAACGACATTCACCAGCATGCAGGCCTTTAAGCAACTGAAATGCTTCTGGAAATGTTGACCTACCACTTTTTTGTACTAATAAGATCTAATAATATTGTCTTTGTAGGAATTCCAGCCGTTTAGGGGAGTCATACTGCAGAAGTACCACTTAGTTTTGAGCATTTCTATTCCAGCGGTGCCATGGCAAGCACACCAGCAGGTAAACATCCCTATTTGGCAGTCTAGAGCAGCAGTGAAAGGTGGGTAGGGTGTATTTATCATTGACCTGTCTGCCCATGCTTTGCTCCCTGATACGGACAATGATGTTAGGGCTGGATGTACCACGTCTCAAGTAAACAGAACATTAAGAAAATAAAAAAGCAAACAGGTAAGTGTCATCGCAGGTGGGAGGTGTTACTGGTCCAGACAGCTAGAGTCGGTGGCTTTTTTTGGCTCTGTTTCTCTGTGAATTGAATACAGGGGGCTGGAGACATATGGAGGTACCCACAAGTTACAGTACGTGGGAAGCAAATGAGAGCCTGCTGCTGTATTTTATTAGTGCTGTGTGCTATGTGTTTTCTCCATGGTATCTACTTTTACCTTATCTTAGCTATTAAATCATGCTACCATCAGTTAACAAGACCTTTTTAGAAGGCAGAATGGAACGGCAATTTGGCATAATGCAGATGACTCTTGTAAAGTTGTTTTCTTTTTCTCTTTTTACTCCTCTGGGAAATGTCCAGCAGGAGTAGAAAAATTCAAAGTACTTTTCATTTCATGAATACATGCTTATTGCCCAGTTGTTTCACTCTTCTGTACTTCAAAGTGAGAGATCTGAAATTCTTTAACAAAATAGCTTGATTGGAATTTAAAAAAAAAAAAACAAAACATTATTTTTTTTAAGCTTGGGTATACAGCATTAAGTGCTTGAATCTACCTTTATATACCCTGATAAAGTTTCTTAATCTTCAGACCTACAGTGGTATAAGGACACTAATGGAGTAGATGCTCTGATACTAAGAGGAAAAGAGGCTGAGAATTTTTCTGCTGTGTGATGCAGGTGAAAGTGTTACAATACAAGCTGGGGTAAAGGACAAGAGTAGAGATAAATGCAGTATTTGAGAGAGAAGGAAAGGCATTATAAAAAAGACCTGAACCACCTAGTGATATGTTTGTTCAGCAGAGCTTTTAAAAAGTGCACTAATGGCCCATTTTATCTATCACCCCAAGTCAATGAAAAACGCCCATTGGCTTAAATAGACATTGGATCAAGTCCTGAGCTTTTAGGAACAATTATACTCAGTCTGCTGGTGTTCCTTGTGTTTCTCTTCAGGCTGAAGGCTGCTGCCTCCATTATGTGCCCTGTCTTCAAACAAACAAACAAACAATCAATCCACTTTTGATGCCTATGCAAACTGAAGGGGTAGCTCTCCAGCTAGTACTCCCAATTCAGCTTGCAGGTGTTGAAGAAGCCTTTTAGATCAAAGCAGTAGTCTAGACCCAGCAAACACTACTGAATGGGAAAACCACGTGCAAGTTGCATATAGTCTTTGCTGGATGGTTGAAGCACAGCTGGTGGGTTTGGAAACCTTTTGACTTCTGAAGGTGTTGTTTTTTCTTTCTTGCCTTCAGGCCATTATGCTTTTTGGCCCAAGAAATGTCATAATCCACACTTCCCAAGCAATCTCTTTTAAGTACATCAAGGAGAAGGGTGACCACTCTTCAATCCAGTGCACTGCACCCTCACCTACCTTTGTTTTTGAACTGAACCATTACTTGGTTTTGTCCCTGCGTGGTAAACTTAATCTTAGTTTTCTTTGCTACTATTGCCCACTTTGGCCTGCGAAAAACTACATAGTATTGAAACCCTCAGGAATATGTTTTATCATCAGAAACCAATCCAAAAATATCTATAAGCCAATGAAGAATAAATAAGTTGGTGTCTGGGAATGTAACTGGATTCCCTCCATCCTACGCTATTATTAATAATAATAGCAATAATATTAATGATAAGGGAAAAATCCCAGAGAAAATTCTTGCCATCCTCTTGTCTCAGCCAAATGCATGGATGAAATTTAAAAGCATAAGCTGATTCTGGGTGGCATTAATTAAGGCACAGGACACATCCCACAGTTTAGCACCCACTTTATAAGATAGTAAAAATACCACCTCAGCTCATGTAGACAATGAAAAACTCACACTGAAGAGCATGTGAGTCAGATAGGGACACCTTACTGACGTAAAAAAGGAGCTGTCTAGACGAGTATTAGGAAGTTTGTGCATTGTCTGTGATGATCTCTTAGCAAAGTGTTAGTACCCACACTATACTGTCTTTTGGGAGCCTGAGTATTTTATCAGTTTTTATGTTTATATCAGCTCAGGACTGCATAAGAACAGAAACTGAATTACTTTCCTGTCTTCTTTGTATTGGAACTTCTCTCTTTCTTAGAAACACAACCCTTCTACTGTAAATAACCAAAAAAAGCAAACTAACAGGTAAATGAATTATAGAGACATAGATTCATAGAATAATTTATGTTGTCAGGGATCTCTGGAGCTCACCTGGTCCAACACCACAGATATCTGGTTCAGAGCTGCTTTTTCTATCTCTTGGTTGGAAATAGAGTCCCATGGGTCCCTAGGAATGTCTTTTTGGACTCTACACATACGTACATTTCAAATCCAGAAGGAAAAATAAGGTTTATTCTTTAGAAAACTTAGTTTAGAACCCCCACACAAAGATTATTCTGGGTGAAAAATAATGGGGCAAGTTTCTCTTATGCTTGCTGGGGAAAAAACAGCTGAGTATCTTTCTTGTTCTTATTTTCAAGGTGGAAAGCTTGATGCACAATGTGTTATTTGTACTGACAGATTGGTACTTAAACAAATAAGCTGATCATAGATCCCTAGCTTGGAGACGAGTTACTGCAAATAAACGAAGAACAAAAAAGCATATAAGTGTAATATCTAAATACAGAAAATCCTTGTGAAGTGCTCTACAAAGGTACGTGGTGAAAGAAACTAGCACAGTTGTGTTCAGAGGTGAACCTAATTGCAAAGATACAAAAATCACATTTTTTTTCCAGTTTGAACTCAAGGACCTCAAAGCTCTTTGTTCTCAAATAAAAGGTTAATAAAGCTTGGCCATCTCTCAAAAGCTGGTGTGGAATGGGACAGTCATTTGCTGGCAGCATTGCATAGTATCATGACATGAGGTGATGACTACCATAATGAACTAAAAACCAATGTTATATGAAGATAGGCAGGATATTATTACGTGCTGTGTGATTTGGCCAGCACATCTGGTTTACTTCAGCCCATATTGTGATGGGTTCTTGGCAAACATTCAGAGCTCCTGTGTTACATTTCACCTGCGCTACCCACCCTTACTGCTCTACCTGTATTGCTCTGCCCCTACTGCTCTGCCCCTACTGCTCTACCTGTACTGCTCTCTTCTAGTGTCAGGCAGAAGTAGGTTTCTTGCACGGCTTTCCAAAGCACAAAGATGGCCCTTAAAAAGCCTTTGAATCAAACCAAAATCATCTTTCCTGGTTTACCACCAAATACTGCCTAAGGCGGCTCTGATACCAGCCTCCCCTGCCTCCAGCCTGACAGAAGTGGCCAAGAGAGGGGTGCAGGCTACGTGGAGTCTCTTGAAATGACATGAAAGAGCCCCGACTGTTGGCAATTCAGCAGAGAGCACCTGCTCTTCAAAATGTTACATAATGGAACTAGAATTGGAAATCACTTCGGTGAGTCTTTCTTCTCCGGTCCCTCCTCCCTTTCAGACAGAGGTGTGCTGGGTTCTTATGAACAAGTGTCATTTCTTAACCTAGTTTTGAAGAGCTTTCTTTGATGTTCCTCCTTATGCTCTGTTGTGTGAAACTACAGAGAAACACTATCGTTACTTTATAGAAGAAGAAACAAATACATTCATGTCTGAAGGTAAAGAAAGCTAGCATTAACAGAATAATTATGTACAGGTATGCCAGAAATAAAAATGATTAACTTGTTTATGGGTGATTTTTGGAAAGGAGATGTCTGGATCTGCCTTCTCATTTTGTATGTTATTAGAAGGATTTAAAAAATGTCAACTCTCCCAGTCCAGTGGCAGCTTCGGAGGGGGTCTTTGCCACCATCTATTGGTGAGCTAGGGGAAAAGGCAGAGGGAGCTGACCTTGCCTATGTTCCCTACTGTACCAGTGCTAGGTTTTGCTCCATTTTGAGGTTTTGAGGTAATAAACGTTTTTTTTTTCTTGCTCTGGGACAGGGGGCAACAGGGCTGGAGCTATGCCCTCAAAGTGAAGAGCTGTCATAGCCAAACCTTAGCAGCTGGCCTGTGATCCCACACACCTCTCAGTGGAGAAGAAGGGAGCTCTGAAGTCGGGGAGAAGAATGCATTTCTAATGTCAAGTTTCTTGTTAATTAATTTCTGTCTGGTTTCTGGCAATGGAATCGGGCCTATTTTCTTTGCTGGTTTCAAGAAAAATCATGCTGATACTTGAAGAGACCCCTGTTGCTGCTGACAAAACTTGGAAGAGTGCTGTAATTGCTAGCATTTCCGCACAGTCCAGCTAGAGGGGCACCTGTGAAAGGACATCTCTTACAAGTGTTCACAAAATCAACCCATGCCCCTAAAAAGACAGGCAAGAAGACAAGTGAAGGGAGCCAATGTCAGAAACCAAGCCAAAAAAGTAAATCTTCAAAATGTATCCAGGTATGAAGTGAGTCTATTTTATTGGATTCATCAACACTGCTTGCATATGCATATTCCTCATGAATAAACTTCTGTAGTGCAAGCTCCAAAATGAATTCAGGTAGAGTCAGTGACAGCAGTGAATGAGCACAGAGACAGTTTAAAGAGATTGCTTAGTTTTCAAATCAATAAATTGCTGTGGTTCTACTTAATCCATCACAAAAAGGAAAAGAGAACAATCTGGCAGCCAGGCGGGAAGATATAATGGTAAAGGACAAAATGTTCCAGCTATTTTAGGACCCATTTACACTATGAAACTGATGGCACTACAGAACAGTTGTTGAACACATTTGGGGAACAGCTGTGTTATTGCTAGATTGAAAAGACTAAAGTGTATATAGACCTGTAGGGGTGCTCAAAAGAATAGTTTGGAGGAGGGGGCTTCTGTTCAGCCTAAACCCATGGTTTTACTCCATTTCACTCTGAGTAAAGGACTAGCAGAGTCAAATGGCTTCATGAACACTCTTTATTTCCATGAAAACGGCAGCAATTATATAGAATAACTTTGATAGCTGTATCAATCTTTCTTAAATAAGACTAAATAACATGGATCAAAAATGTGCCTTCAGTGTTGATTCACAGATATTCTGATCATTGTTTAGGTATCTCTATTCCTTGAATAAGACACTTATTTTCCCTCCCACCTTCCCTTTCTCTTGGTGGGGCTGCCATTTTTCTTATGCTTCAGACCTGGACCTCCCACAGAGAAATAAATTGAGAATAGAGAAGTGCATCTCATCACAAGATGGTATGAGAGAGACTTTCAAAGTCATCATGAGGTAACTTTTGTTCTCCTAGGAAAGATTTTGTTCATAGTTTCCCTCACTTATCAAAGTCTCCCTGCCAAACCTGACCTGCATGATGTGCTCAAAGTCTGCATGTATTAATTATTTTTGGATGAATAACTGAAGCAAAAGGATGAATTACTTTGCAGCCATTTTAGTATGTCTCTCATTGCCTTATATATCTGTTTGAAACCATATACATGCACAGATGTTGGAGAAGTATTTGCAGTAGCCAGAAAACAGTCAGTGGTCTGTGATGGTGAAATGATCGTAGTTCAGGTTTGCTGGAGCGTAATGGCTCTCGAAACTATTTTCAGGAATACAGAGTTAGATGATGTCTACTTTTCCTCCTGTCTCAATATGAGAGGTACGACTGCCATCCCTCTATTGTTATTACCTCTGAAAATGAATTAGTTTCCCTTATTGGATTATTGGCAATTTCTGAAAATAACTGTTAATGACATTGACTGCATGCTGCTGAAACATGGGAAGTGTAGCATTGACCTGGAAGTTATTAGTAGCTATTTCTTGTAATTAGGGTCTCTTTTGTGTATGTGCATAGCACAGTTACTCGCACTAATTGTGCGTAGGCATATTGCACATTTTCTACTCTGCTATGTGAATAAATGTCCTATTTACATAAACAACGATGTCATTTGCATATGCAAATGGGGATTCAAAATCTTCACAGGAGCTGAGCTTCAGTTTATGAAGATCAGAGCGGGCGTTCAATCTTAGCTTAGTCTATACTGATACAGCCAAAATGCCACTACAACTTAATACTGGATAGTATTTCTTGCATTTAGAACTATGCAGTCTAGGACAATTTGTACCTGCCTTCTATTATTTCTAGTGATTTGAATGTCTTTATATTGGATTATGGCTTTAAATTCAACATATTCTTACTGTATTATAAATTCAAAACACAAACACAGTCCTTGTTCCTGAAAACCAACAGATGAAAAAGAACACAAGAGAAAGAAACTACCTGTCAAAGTGTGTGGGAAGAGGGAAACAAGCAGTATATATGTTAAGAGACACACCAGATTAAAAAATGTGTCTTTTTAAGAACACGTGTGGTTGTAGCACTAACATAGGCAAAGAATCTTAGCTGGGTTATTGTGACATTATTCCTTCAAATTTACGGTTCTTCACCCTCTTTGCAGTATCACACCTTTTCTCACTTCAAATACTATGGTGAAGAAAGCATTTAGGACCTTAAAAACATGTGGGACAGACTTAGAGGGCATGCTTGTTTTATGCTGGAGAACCTCAGGCATTCATTTTCTGTTTCTCACCGATCCTGTTTGCTCTAATCCTGTGGAGGGCAAAGTTTAGCATTCCCTGGCTGCAGTGGCTCTCTGGATTTACTATGCTGAAAACTACCTAGTTCAGGTAAATACATTTGATTTAGTAAAATAAAAACCAAACAAACCAGAATAAAATCTCTTTTTCCAACAACCCCTCTCACAGATGTTTCTATGGGAAGAATAAATTCTGTCTGAATAAATTAAACTTGACCTACTATGCTTTAAATTATAATAATTTCAGTAGTATTATTGTCAGTGCAGAAATACTCTGGGTTTATTGTGCCTAAATTTGGGGATTTCTGGCTTTTCTACACTTCGATAAGTCATTGTAATGGACAAACACTGTGGTGCCTGATGGTTTCCCATTGTTGACAAAACTTTAAAATAAAGCTGTATGGAGACTTCAGTTTGGTTGCATTGTCTTGAAAAAAACATGCGCTTGGCAAAACACTTATATTAACTGTTTATATTATAAACAGTTATATTTTGGATTCAAAAATAGTTCCCTGTTGGCTCATAATTTCCTTCTTTCATAATGGGACTATGAAAATCTTATCCCATGTGAGAGAAGGTCTTTAATGATGAAAGAGAAAACCCAACTAGGGAGCACAATGTGCAGGGGAGAATCGAGAATTCAGCAAGCAGTGCAGGACTTCTTTGAGGTATTGTAATGAAACATCCAAACCAAATAGTTATGTTTGCATGTATAAACCAAAAATGGAGACCTTTACAACTTTATGATATTTGGTTTTTTATTTTGCACATGAAGGAAATATTTTCTAAGACAGGAAATTGTTTGTAAAAGTGCTGTGTAGATGCTAAAAAATAGATTACATCACAAAAACTACATCTAGGAATTGGAAGAGATTTGGAATAAAAATTGATAGAATCTTATCAAACTTTATTTCTGATTTTATTAGTTTTTATTTGGGACTTTTAGTAGTAAAACCATGTAAAATTCCTTTTTCTTGCAAGAGTCTAATGCCTTTTCCTGTTTTTTCTACAGTCTTTGCAGGTCTGTTAGGAACTCCAAAACAGTATTGTTCATTCTTCAGTCTGTGGGATATCCTTTCGTCATCCACAGGTCCTCTAAGAACTTAACTCAATCTGGATCTTCTTTGTCTGATAGCAGCTCTTTGAAAAGTTATGTTTATTTTTGGATATATGAGGGATACATAATTATTGAGGCAATATTAAAACTATAGGAAGCTTAAAACTTACCAGCAGTCCAGTCATTCATGAAAATTCACCTGAACTGAGACATCCAATTGGCAAAGGTGCTTGGGGAAATCATAGCAGGAACCTAAATCAAAATAATGTTCTGAAGTGGAGACGGTTTTCTGACCAGCGAGGGAAGAATCAGAAAACAAACCGGGGTTTTAATTTCTTATAAGAAAGTTAAATTAATCCAGCATTTTTTATTCAGAGGGTTTTCTTCTTGTTGCGTGCTGCCTTGTTCAATTCAGGCTCCCCCACACTAGCTCCTGACAGTTCTAGCCTTGACATTTCTAATACTGCTTTCAATACCTCCTGAAAATTCCTGTAAGAGAGGATTTATGTGATGAGTTAATCAAAGCAGACTATACAGCAGTGTGTTTTCATCCCAGATAAATATCCATGTTCCATTACTGAAGTTGATAAAATATTTGATGGACAGCAGTGACCTGCTGCCTACTCTTCTGATGCTACTGGATGTTTGTTTTTTAAAATTCAGAAATTCATGAGCAGGTTATATATTTGGTTTTCTTCCTAATCTTGCAGCTGATTGCCTAAAACCTCCCATCTGTGGCTTACAGTGGTTGAGCGTAGACGCACTTGCTTTGATAAAATAGATGCTGCAGTGATACGACGTAAATGAATTTTTCATGCAGGCGGTTTCTGTGGGGCTGCTGGTGCTAAGTTTTCATGAAAAGCACACGCCTGGCAGAACTGTTGTAACCCAAAGAAACCAAGACTGTAGCTGATGAGGAACAACATGCAATGAATAACAAAACCTCGTTTTAAGGTAAGGCTCACTTGGAGGATGATGGTGGCTCTCTATCCAAGCCAAGCAGCTGCAGACTGTGAGATACTAAACCCAAATTGCTTTCACAACCAGCTGGTCCATGGTGTCTCCCACTGTATGAATGTTGTAATGCAAATGTAAATTTAAATTTACATTTTTTAATTTAAATTAAATGTAATGTAAATGTAGCCCACTAAATCCACTGGCCTCTAAAATAGCAGCTATTGCCTTTCTTTCCTTTTGCTACCCCAGCTGATTTATCTGCAGTACTCTCAAGTATTCATTGTGAATTGGGATGTTGAGAAACAAAGGCATTTATCACCTATGAAGTGAAACAAGAGATTTCAGCAGTTGCTTTGCTTAACAAATAGGATCAGTTTATAGAATAACCAGTAAAGAAATGCAACCATATGACTTTCAGAAATGTTACTTAGGTTATGTCAGTATTTGCCTGGCTTTTTGTATAACCTCTCCTGAAATTATGGAAACAGGGAAAAGAAAGATAACTGAAAATTTCCCAAGTGTGATGCCTCAGGCTTTGCCTAGAGTCCCAGGGTACTGCTGATCCATCTGCTCTTTGCAGGAGAAATACTGGTTTGTGTTTGCCACAGGGAACTATTTTCCAGGGCTTGGCATCAGTGCAACTGATGCCAACTGCAAATAAGGGTCATTAGCAGTGTAGCAAGAAGTACCCTTCTCCTAAAAATGCCTGTGGGTCCACAAGGACCACTGTCACACTGAAATTTTTACTATCAGTGGTTTTCCCTCAAGGCACTTTGTAGCCAATTTCAGACAAACCTAACTGGCCAAAAAGGCCAGACAAGAGTTAAGGGCATACTGTTCCCTGCCAGTATGGAAGGAAGTGTCACAAACACACACACAAAAACTCCAGTTAGTCTTAATAAGTATGTAGCCACACTTACCCTTTTTCAACCGGAGCCTAAATGCATCTCTCTCCAGTGTCATTTTCTACTTGAAAATTCACTGCTTAAGCTCCAAAGTTCACACTGAGTAGCCAATAGGACTCTCTTCTCTGTAAGAACTTAATCTCCCTCTCTTTCTTTTTTGAAAACGTTAGTGTCTTCAATCACCCATGGTCTGTGTCTTTGAGAATTGAGATTTGCAATAAAAATGTGAGGGCTTGATGGCTTTTTCTGGAGGTAGACATTGAGGACTAGCATGCTGGCTAGCTACTCTTGTCCAGGGTGGGCTGAGGAATTTATACTTTAATATCCTGCTGGAGCTATTAATGTCACATGTTTAATGCTATCAAAGAGATGAATTACACATACATTCTCTAAGTTCATGGTCTTTAGTATATTAGCAGCTTTCAAAGGAGATTACGCATGACACATTGGTGAGGACAGTTACTGCAGAAAGATAACTGGTCCAACATGCACCACCCATGTTTGCCATTAGTGTTTGTGTCTTTAGTGTTACACAGTCCATCTTCCGCTCACTAATCACAGCCTCTGACTACAGTTCTTCAGGGTTTCCTTTGGAGAACAGCAGCCCTGTCTAGCCAGGGCCATTTGCAGAGGTCTGTCAGTAGAGGTGCTCAATGGAATTAGTACACCACCTTCACTCTCAGCTGTGTTACTCCCTTCTGTGGACAGCATCACCCATTTGTGTAACCTGAGGATTACTGCCCTCAGTCCTGTACTGAGTGAGGGTTGGAATCACTTTTCATTACCAGCATCTCTATTTATTTAATTAACATTTGGATTTATTTGAACTACTATCACTGCTCCCCTGGACTTCTAGCCCTATGTATATATACGTATCACAAAATGTTTCTGTAGGTCTTGTTTGTAGGGTCTTTCCCTGTGCTACACAAATTACAAAACCATTCAGCAGTAGTATTAGTGACAATCTTCCTTTGTTCTTCTGTTCACCTTTTTAAGTGTTAAATTAATCATGGAATTAATTTAGTGCCAGATTTGTATACAAAGTTCTCAGTAATGGACTAACCAAATAATAACAAGTGTTAACATTTGTCTTCCTAGAATTAGATCTAACAAAACATTTGAAGTGTGGGAAGTATAAGGGATTTTAGCCTCTTGAGAAGTGCAATATTCACTTGAGTACATGCTGACTTAAGAGCCTTCTCATATGAACTGGAGATTTAAATATTGCTTGAAAAGACTTCCCACTGAATTTATTGACCTGTTCTTAGGAGTTTGACATGCGAGACATCACCTCCAATTAACTCAGAAATTAAAAGCTGTTCCTAACATTTTAGATATGAAACTTTATGAACCTTCTTAAAACACACTGGAAAGGTTTAATTGTGTACCGCAAGCTGAGAAGGTGTATAAGTGGTTTTGGATAATAAATACTTATTATCCAAATAATGCTAATAATTATGGTTAGCATAATAATGCTAACCCTAACCCTAAGAATTGCTGCCTCCATTTTTCCGGACCCGGCCCATCCGGCTTCCCCCTAGGAATCCTGGGCAGGCAGCAATGTCGCTGCGGCGCCGCGCTCCTCTGGATGGGCCTTCGCCATCCCAACTATCCCGGGACCTCTGAGATTTATGGCTCTCCGGAGGCTAACCCTAAACATAAAAATTCCCGGGGCCATTTTTCCGGACCCGGCCCATCCGGCTTCCCCCTAGGAATCCTGGGCAGGCAGCAATGTCGCTGCGGCGCCGCGCTCCTCTGGATGGGCCTTCGCCATCCCAACTATCCCGGGACCTCTGAGATTTATGGCTCTCCGGAGGCTAACCCTAAACATAAAAATTCCCGGGGCCATTTTTCCGGACCCGGCCCATCCGGCTTCCCCCTAGGAATCCTGGGCAGGCAGCAATGTCGCTGCGGCGCCGCGCTCCTCTGGATGGGCCTTCGCCATCCCAACTATCCCAGGACCTTTGGGATTTAAGGCTCTCTGGATGCTAACCCTAACGCTAACCCTAAGATATGCCGGCGCCGCTTTCTGGACCTGGCCCCCACTGGCTTCCCGCTAGGAAAGCTGGGCAGGCAGCAATGTCGCTGCGGCGCCGCGCTCTTCTGGGCGAGCCTCTGCCATCCCAACTATCCCGGGACCTCTGGGATTTATGGCTCTCCAGATGCTAACCCTAACAGTAACCCTAAAAATTGCCGGTGCCACTTGCCGGATGCGGTCCCCCAGGGTTCCCGCTAGGAAAGCTGGGCAGGCAGCAATGTCGCTGCGGCGCCGCGCTCTTCTGGGCGAGCCTCTGCCATCCCCACTATCCTGGGACCTCTGGGAT
>NW_010256483.1:18273-30630 GCF_000690775.1 Eurypyga helias
CTGCCATCCCAACTATCCTGGGACCTCTGGGATTTATGGCTCTCCGGATGCTAACCCTAACCCTAAGAGGTTAGGGTTAGATATTAAAAAAAAGGTAGAGATTTTATGTTTGAGGTATATACACATACATGAAAGCCGTTTCAAAACAATCTAGAATGTGAATTTAGAGCACGCCAGCTGTTTTTGTACCAACTGTTCATGTAGCCACTCTTAATCCAAACAGAAGATCATTCTGAAATTGCCTCAAACTGGTTTGGAAGCAGATTGTTATAAAGGCATCCTTAGTGGGGCATTAGAGCAAACACAGAAGGGGGGTGACCGTAGAGCTGCTGTTGTAAAGAAACTCTTGCCAGGCTGTTTTCCCCCATTGATGCAGCTCATCTCTGTGGGGTCCTGATATTGACTGGAGCTTTCCTCTGCTCCCGCACCACGTAAGCATTTATGACTGACAGTACTGCAGACTATTGAGCTGCTTGAACTGTTTATAGTTGTGTTCCTTTTTTGAAACATAACATACCTCTTTTGGGTAGATGTCCTCCTGGTAAAAAGCTGTCACTTCCCACATTTTGTGCTGTGTTGAGATGAATGCTTATAAAGCAGGATACACTTGATTTTATTCATAAAGCATTGCACATGTGATAGAACATCCTGGCTCCATCTAATTAAGCAATAATTCACCATGGGCAGCAGTGCCTTTCAGAGCAGTTATTGACTGCCTCAGCTGGATTGCTGAAAGGCATCAGGCTGCAGGCCACACAACTGGAAGAGCAGTCCTCCAGGCATTTATTTTTTCAGAATGCTTTACTAATATGAAGTAAGTAGTTTTGTCCTGTGTTAACTTTTACTTGCTTATGCATTGTTCATATTATACACTGAGAATAATGCCTGAGATCTCTGTGCTAATGATCTGAGCTAGAACCAAGGCAGCTGAGCGCAGTCATTTACTGCTCCAGGTGTGTTACCTGGATGAGATATATTGGCCCTTCTTCTGCTGTTAGCAAGGTTCCTAGAGCTAAACTTTGCTGGAGGATGTATGGAGTGATGATGGGGGCTTTACTAGTGCTTTCTTTCCTGCTTTTTGTTTAGATTTTGCTGAATGTAGCTTCAGAATGAAATGTAAGCATAAAAGAGTGGAGGGTAGGCTGAGGGGAGAACAGAAGCATGTGCAGCCTGTGGAAGAGGTGAGAAAAGGGCATATTGAACCTGCTGTGAAGAGAAAGGAGAGAAATTCTAAGGGCTAAAAAGAGCAGAGCAAGAAAAGGGAGAGGCAGGAAGTAGGTACTATCATTAAGGAAACATGGTAAAAGCTGGGGGTTAAGGAAACATGATTATAAGAGATGCTGGAAAAGGATTGCTGGTAAGAAAAACAAGCCATGAGAAAGTGTATGAGCACTATGATTTCTGATGGGGGGGATGTAGTCTGGAAAAGATCTGGTCAGAAGTAATGTTGATAATTTTGCAGACTTGAGGATCTAGAAAGGTAATGGAAGAATAAAGCTCAGATGCTCCAGTGGGTTACCTGTAGATGCAGGCTGCTGGCTGTGGAGATTAAGCACTTTGAGGGAGCCCTTCTGTAGTCCTTAGATTACAGGAAAAGGTGGTAGGGCTGATCAAAGGAGGAAGAGAAGAGCTACTGTTGAGGAAGAAGGTGACCGTCACACAAAGTAGCTTCAACGTCATCTAGGACTTGAATTGAGATTTGATTCTTGTTCTTGTATCTTATCAACTGCTTTATGGGTTCACAGATGTGCCAGAGTGGATTTTGGGGCAGTAGCTGAGTAGTTGGTGTTTCTGCCCTTCCCTTGAAACAGAGCAAGAGCAGTTTGAGTTAAGTTCTTTCCTTGTATTGCTAAGCCCAGTGCCCTTGGAACCGCAGGCTCTGTGGTCTTTCAGGTCTGGCACAGAGAGAAGCAACAAACAAATCGTCTTCCCTTTGTGTCTTCAGTATATATTGTGTTGAAATAGGTGAAAAATCATAGCATCTGAGTTGCTTAATGTCCTTATTGCCTATATTTTTTTTTCCTGTCTCTTGCTTAACTTGGTCTTATAAAACTTGCTGTAAAATCCTATATTGCATTATGTTGTCTGGAAATATCTTTTACGTATATATAAATAAAAAATTTGACAATGCACACAAATAACCATTATGGGGGAGAATGTGCATTGTGAATTATCTATCTGAGGTGGCACTTCTGAGATGTTGTCCCCTCACCCTTATTCTTTCTTTATCTTGTGGAGATGCTAAATTAATGTAAAACAAAATAGTTAAAATCATGGATTTCTTCTTTTCCATTCAAAACCAAAGTAGATGATCTGGAGAATGGCCAGGTGCAAGATGGTGATGGAGATATACCATTATATGTCACTTGCATTTAAATATAACAATATATTGCTGTAGACTGTGAGTATTCTTTTTTTTTGTCTGCTCTATCTGAAAGTCAGGTAATATTATGATTAAGACATAAGATTTTATTTCTATATTTGTCATAGATTTTGGCTTTTATGGTCAATATATTTTGTTTACAGAGTGTGTGAAGTATTTGTTTTGTTGCATTAATGTCTGGCTAGTGGAAAATGCATCTGTTTCTAAATCAATAAAAACCCCCAATAATAACACATGCATGTGTGTCTGGAAGATGGCAGTTTTCATTGTCATAAATATGCCTTAAAATAGAAAGTGTTTTCAGTGCTAAATTTAGGGTTTTACCTGCTTTGCTGTTGTAAAAGTTTAACAATCTTGGAGAAGGCTAACCACAGAAAACTACTTTTTTCTAGGCTTGTTACTATCTACTAGCGTTACCTTCCTAGGTGAATCTACTCCAACTTGTGAGGTTACTCTCATCAATTGGGTCTAGGTCATTGTGACTTTATTATTGTGGCAACTGGATTTAGTCAAAAGGGGTTAGTCATAATGTGCATGAGTTACACCAGCTCTGCTCTTTTGGAGAGCACCTTGGCAGAGCCTGATGTGAAGGAAAGCACCGTGCAGGTTCAGCTAACCAGTGGCGAGGTGCTGTAGGAGCTCACGATAGGATTAGAGGTTTTCTCCACTTCTTTCTGCCTGCCACAGCTGGTGGCTGGTGGTGTTTTAAACTGGCTGGAGAGTATGTGGTAATGTTCAGGTAGGACAGCTGCTGTTCAGTCAGTGGTTAAGTGGGTCGTATACCTCTCTGAGCTGTGAAATGTTGTGTCATTAGTGGTGCTTTGGGCACCAGCTCATTAATTGAATGACGTGATAGACAAATGCTGGCTGGGACCAGCGTGCCATCAATGGGCCTGAGATACTTAGCAGGAAAACTATAGTTTGGTGTAGGCAAAGTATGAAAGAATGGGGACATTGTGCTGGTGCTGGGTATCAGAGTACAAACTGGGGTCATAAGCTATTCAGATGCTATCTGAAACCTGACAGTTCCTACTGTCAATTTTCTGAGTACGTCAGTGAGATGGCAATTACATGCAGAGCCATACGGAGATAGTTCTGCTCCAAGGGCAAAATGGCATCTGTACCATATCCTTGTGTTTCTCTGAGTTTAGCTTTAGACTCTTGCACCTCTCATTCCCTCTTCCTGGAGGCCAGAAGGAACATTAGCGTGGATTCAGTGTAGCCTGTCCTAAGCTGCTGTTTTCTACCTGCATTAAACAGTTCTTTAGGAAGTGGCTGGCCCCAGTTGCACCCACTCCTGCCTGCTGGGGTCAGTGGAAATGTAAGGCAGGGGGAGTAGCAGCTCTTCCCTGAGGTTGATGGGACAGTGAGAGGTGTGGAGGCCTGAGCGCTCTCTGAAGCATAAGCAGTACTCTTTCCACACCCACATCTGGAGGTGAGAACTGCAGGTAACATTTGGGCTGGGTTGGCAACAGTAGGGCTGTTCTCTGCTTGTCAGCATATATCACGACTTTGCTTCAGGGAACAAGTGTCATAAAACCCAAATGAGTAACTGCAGCAGGCTTGACTTCAGCCTCTTTTTCCTGGAGTGAATCACCATTTGCGTTTGTGTCACTTCTTCAGATTTCCCCTAATCTAATGGTAATTTCCATCCTGAGAAGCCCTGCAAAATAATCAATATATTTGACCTTCCTTTAGGTGATAGATGGAAAAAAATCTTTGAAAATACTGAGCAAGACTTATACCAGCATTATTCTCCAGGTGATGGATTGGTGCCCCAGGGCCACCTGAAAATTTCTACCTACGAGCATCTACCCTGTATGCATATTAACTGCTCTAAAAACTCTTACAAACCTGGGTAGACTACCAATGCTAATGTAAGGTCAGACAGGAAAGTTTTGTATTTCCTTCCTTTGGAGATCCATTTTCAATATACCAGTTCAGCTGATAAAACAAGCTGACCCATAAAACCTCCAGCCATTATCAGCTAAAAGCCTCTTGAGCAGCAGAGTATCTGGTGAGCCTGCCTTAGTCTGTTGTATTTAGTGCACCCATGGCTTACTCTGTAGGCCACTGAAGGTGATTAATCTCTCGTTTTGTAATGGAACAGTATTAGGTAAGGTCACAACAAATTTTTAATAAGTTTTGCCCATGGAGATGCTAACCTGTATCTGGAATGTGCTCCTTAAACTGTTCTGTCTAGATCTGCAAGCTCAGATTCTGACAATTAAGATGAAAGTGGTTTTGTCTGCACTGGAAAACTCAAGAATCAGAAGTAATTAATGGACTTAAAGTGGATTAGTTAAATCAGATTAATTCCTGATCTTCTTCCAAAGCAAATTAAACTAAACCAAGTTAAGGCCACTTTCATTCTGAGGAAAAGCATCCAGTTGCCAGCTTAATACTGTTTAACTAATCTTCTTAAAAAGTGAATTTGGATTATTTTTTTCTGAATATTTTCCCACACCTGGTTCCCCTACATTAAAACAGAAATTACTTCAGCAGTGCTCCTTTCAGGTCTCTAGGGCATGGTTCAACCTGACACTCAAGATTAGGTCCTGTGATTAATACTCAGGACAAAGTGTCTGCATGACTTCTAGGAATAAAGTGAATGGATCTTTATGCAGTTTTGTGTTCTGAATTGAAACAGTTCAGGCTATGCATCTTCCATATTGTCAGTGTTTGTACTGTGGATGCCTACAAACATGATGACAGAGGCATCTAATTTTAGCAGCAAACTGGATGAAAGAGTAACATAAGGCCAGACAGGTTGAATCAGCTGAACTCTTACTGTTCTAGGATCAGAGTACTGTAAAGTTATGATCCTCCTGATATAATCTGATTTTCTGCTATTTAAGGTTGGCAGGTGAATTGCATCGTAAACCCTGCTGAGTGATGAATGACTGGGAAAGTTTTGAAGCTCACCTCTGTCGTGCATGTCGGTTTTGAGCTGGTGGCTGCCCAGGTGGAGAGATCACTCTGTGGGCCCAACTCCATGGCTTATTTGTGAGAGTGGCAGAAACTTTGTCTCCTGCAGTTTCACTCTAAGGAGTGTGGCTTTTTTGCTTTTTGTTGGTCTGATCCTGATGCAAATGAAGTACTAGGAACTTCTACTTTTGGTGTGGCCAGCCTGTGGCAAATCTTACCTACTGTGACTCTGCCTCACTATGTTGTGGTTAAAAAAACCCTGCAATGCTGTTTCCATTGAATTGTTTTGGTTTGTTTTCTCAGGTCAGTCATCTGAAGCTAGTTCCCTTTTTTAAGAGAGTCACATATATTGGTTATGAAGTTTAAAATCTCACTATAAACTATTTAGCACAGTGTGTATATATATGTAGTGTGCTTATTGTAGAAACCTTTTGTGTGATGCAGTTTATTGACTAGAGATCAGGACTACAGAATATAATATCCAGTATTTAAAAATATAAGCAGATTAATTATTTTCTTCTCATTTGCCTCTATGAATATTCTAATTCAAGACTAAAATGCAGCTCAAATTCAGCAATTGGTACCACCAGGATAGAAAAGGGGATCTTAAAGTGTATCTATTGATTTTTAGTGGGACAGTGTGTAGTCTCAGCAGTTTGTCTGTGTGCTGTCATTTGCAATATCAGCACCTAAAATCCTTGTGATCTTTCTGATTTTGATAGGACGTGACAGGATTCGTGACCTATTCACATGACAACTGAATTATAATGCACAACTACGCTGCTGCTTTTTTAGATCTGCTAAGCCATGATTCACAAAAACATCCTAAAGCTGTCCTTGGTTTATTGAATTCTATCTCTGTTGCTGGAAATGGATTATTTTTGGTTGTAAGAGGGTTTGAGAAGTTAATAAAGATGTGTGCTTTGTGAAAATTTTTGAGAGAACACATTATGTCAGGGGTATTTGAGCCAGTCAGTCTCAGCAGCAGGATGGGCACATTGTTCCAGTGTGGTGCCTGCACTTGTCAGGCACGGCTTCTTGACCTGACCTAGTCATCACAGATCTGTGTTGTGCCATTTAGATTTACTGCCTAGGGACTCGTGTGCATTACTTCATTGCTTGGTGTAGATAGGTACGAAGGAGATACCCAAATCTTTTCTAGACATCTAGTTGGTAGCACAGATAAATGATTTTTGAAGATGGGAAATGGCTTTATCTTCAGTCACCATGACTTGTTTATATCATTTGGTAATGTAATATGAACTTAGAATGGTGATAAGTATAGCTCATACTTATGTAAATTATCTTCTGTATTATTGGTGGTACAGTAGTCCTTTGATGTAGGATAATTTTTGGTTCTTTGGCAATAAAATACCTTCTTTGCAGTGCACGTTAAATAAGAAATCATTGTAATTCTTACGTAGCAGACAGTGCAAACAACTATTTTTTTCTCATATTTTTTTTTATGCGACACTGAAAGGACAAAGCGAGTATCAAAATAGGAGAAGTTTTCTTCCTTGACAACAGGCCAGGTTTTACGCAAGAAAAAGGTGATGCACTTTAAACGTTGATCTATGGTAGTTTCCCCTAGCCGATTTGATCTGATCTGTCACTAAATCCCAACACTTTGTAATGTAGTAAACGCCCAGTCTTTGATTGTATCTGACACCAACTGAGGAGCACTGATCAGAAGAATCTTCCTTTGATTTCTCTGGGTAGTGGATCAGATGCAGCAGTGAAAAGGAAGGAGCTGAAGAACAAATGAACAACATAAAGTGAACTTTTTACCTCTGTCCACAAAGATGCTTTTCAGAACTACAGGCAATGAAGACCTTTTTTGCTATTAGAGTGAGCAAAACTTTTCTATACACAGTACCTGCAAATCACAGAATATGAAATGTCTTTTAAAAAGAAACAAATCAGTACATACGTGGCAGCGTGGGATTTCTATTGGGTGCTTCTCATATATGACCCTCCACAATTATGCATGTGCAGTCTCCTAGCCCTAGATCTAAATAGATCTAAATCTTGTATCTGTTCGAATGCAAGCATAGTATTTATCAGTCTTCTGTGTTTAAATTCTATCATAGCTGATTGAGCTGAACCAAACTTTCAGACTCCTCTCAAACCTAAGAGTCCAGGCACTACTCATATCCATAGTCCGCAGGCATTCTCTTGGGATGCAGATACTGCATCCTTTCTGTGTGTCTGTATTAGTGATGAGTGGAGTTCCTCAGGGGTCAGCGTTGGGACCGGGGAGGTTCAGTGTCTTTCTTGGCAACATAGATGTTGGGATCGAGTGCACCCTCAGCAAGTTTGCCGACAACACCAAGCTGTGCAGTGTAGTCAACACGCTGGAGGGAAGGGATGCCATCCAGAGGGACCTGGACAGGTTGGAGAGGTGGGCCACTGCCAACCTCCTGGAGTTCAACAAGGCCAAGTGCAAGGTCCTGCACCTGGGTTGGGGCAATCCCAAGCACAAGGACAGGCTGGAAGGAGAGTGGATGGAGAGCAGCTCTGAGGAGAAGGACTGGGGGGTACTGGGGGATGAAAAGCTGGACACGAGCAGACAGCTCAGAAAGCCAACTGTATCCTGGGCTGTATCCAGAGAAGCGTGGCCAGCAGGTCAAGGGACAGGATTCTCCCCCTCAATCTGGCTCTCATGAGACCCACTTAGAGTGCTGTGTCCAGCTCTTGGAGTCCAGAGGAGGCTGTGAAAACGATCAGAGGGCTGGAGCACCTCTGCTATGGGGACAGGCTGAGAGAGTTGGGCTTGTTCAGCCTGGAGAAGAGAAGGTTCCAGGGAGACCTTATTGCAGCCTTCCAGTACCTGAAGTGGCCTACAAGAAAGTTGGGGGGAGGGAATTTTTATAAGTGATGTAGTGATAAGACAAGGAGTAATGGGTTTAAATTGAAAGTGGGGAGGTTTAGATTGGGTATCTGGAAAAATTCTCCATGGAGAAGGTGGTGAAACACTGGAACAAGTTGCCCAGAGGAGCTGTGGATGCCCCATCCCTGGAAGTGTTCAAGGCCAGGTTGGACTGGACTTTAAGCAACCTGGTCTAGTGGAGGGTGTCCCTGCCCGTGGTTGGAACTAGATGATCTTTAAGGTCCCTTCTAACCCAAACCATTCCATGTTCTGACAACAGAGGTTTGCACAACGTAAGAGCTCTCAGATCATTGCTGGTCCTTCATACTACTGTTGCGATATGGACAAACTCCAAACTCTTTCTGCATCTTCAGGGGTGTGGGTATGCTATGGTATAGGCTTCTCAAACATTCAGGATATTATGGGTTTGTCTGGGATCCCACCCCACGGTCTTCTAAAGTTGATGTTGCCTATGTATGTCCTGAACTCGCAGCATACTCCTGTGTTGGTAGAGGTGTAAAAGATTTTAGATGCTTCAGCCATCTGCAAATCTGAGCAGGGTTTGCATGCTCTTAGTCAATGGATATTTTAACAACTACATGAAGTAATTGTGTATTCTTCTTAGCTGCATTTTTTAATAGAAACATTTCCTTGAGCTGTGGATTTGAGCTGTAATTTTTCAAGTTGCTTTCCATATCCACACTGTTCCTGTGACGAGGATAAGTGATGATTAGAGCTATTCTAAAGTAACTGCTTTCATATCAGTAGCAGAGCTGAAGTGAAAAAGGACAGGCACATTAATTATACAGCACACTTAATTTCCAATGCCAGCTCTTGCTAGCACAGGAAAGTTTCCTGGTTACTCCAGAGCCTCTGTTTTGGCTCATGCACCTTTGGAAGTGAAAGCCAAGGTATTTTAGGAAGTTTCTTGTTCATTTAAAAGAAAATGTACAGTAATTAGACAAAGCAACCAGTGCCAAATGCAGTGCACCACATATGAAATACTTAATTACAGAAGAAAGTTATGTGTTCCAATTGACAGAGTAATCTGTACTCTAATTTACTTGTCTTACAACTCATTACATCTGAGATATTGATTTTCCAGTAGATGGCTTTAGTGGATAAATAAGTGCATTTTATCTCAGGGACCTTGGTTTGAGTCTGATCTGTGAATCTCTGTCAAATGGGCTTGGAAAGCTCAAACCTCTCTATTAGGTGGTGTCTGTGGAATAATCAAAGCAGATATATTTCAATGGTAATAGTAATTTGTAAATAAAGGGCAAACAGAAATGAGTCACTTAAAATGGTGTTGCTTTTGAGGCTTAAAAGATGATGGAACTAGGTAGGTGAAATGAACAGTGATTAGATTTTAATTGTATGTACTTTGCCTTTTAGCGTTTAGTATCTCATTTATTTAAATTATACTGTATGAAACTTTGCACCATGAGCCAAAAGCAGGGTGGGTAGGACGTGGAGCCATTAAACCTTGTCCTGATCTCTCATAAAAAGTTGCAAACCTTCAGAGTATACTTCACTTCCTGAAGTAGTAGCTCATTTGTGGGTGAAATCAGAGGCTGACCTTGGCTGGAGAAGCATGAGAATGTGTAGCTTTTGTAATATTTTGCTAAATACTACTGCAGTTGCAGAAGTTATTATACATCATATTTATCAGAAGTTTTCAGCATTTATAGATCCTGAAGAGGTTGGCAAAAGTTATAAAGTGATTGAAAGCAACAAGACCTTCGTCAATATGTATCATGTTCCTAGTACATTGTGGTTTTTTGTTTGTTAGGATTGTGGTGGTGTTGTTTTATGTCTCTCTTTTACAAATAATTCCCTGGATGTTACCTTTTGCATTTAACTTTTTTTTTTTTTTTAAAGTAAATAGTCAATTTAGGTATTTATTTACTAATTTATTTGTGGAAACATTCATGCTGTTCAGTTTCAAAAGTATCACAGGGGTTGCTACAATCGATCAGACTCAAGATCTGTTTAGAGCTGCATTTCCAGAGACCAGCAGTAGCCAGTATCACAAGTTTTAGAGATAGATTATAATCTAACCTTTTACAAAAAATTTTGCAATAATATCCCTATACACAATAATATCTAAAACTCAGTGGTTTTGTGTTACTTAAAGGCATTTATTTTAGGTAGCTTCAGATGGAGACTTCCTTGTTCATGCAGCAATACCTCTCCTTTCTAATCTTACTGAACTCTATTTCAATAGTATCTTGTGGAACTGACTTTCATGGGTTATGTGTTTCACTGGTTTAAAAAATATATTTTGTTCTACTGTGTTTCATTATTAGCTAGGATCCCATTGTTGCATTTTTCTAGACATTCTTTATATCATAGATATGTTGGGGTTTTTTTCCAAAGAAGTTTTTGATAATCTTCTTTGTTCTTTGTTTTTATTTGGTTCCATTATGGAAATACTTCTGTGTGTCTAATTGTTTTTACTGCCTTTCCCTGTCCCTTTCTGTTTCTGTGGGGTTTTTTTGGGGTGTGTGTGTGATTTGGGTTGTTTGTTTGTTTGTTTTTTTGTGAAATCTAATGACCAGAACTGATACATGATTGTACCACTTGTTTTATATAATGGCACTTTCACATTTTCCAGTTTGCTTGTTATCTCTTCCTTAATGAGGGCTAAAAATTTATCTGGGGTTTGTATGCTGCCACTGGACATTGTGCTTTTCAGAAAGATGCCTAATTCTTTTTCTAAATGGTTACGGGTACAGGCCATCAGAGTATGCAAGGAGTTTAGCTTGTTCCTCATTTTTCTGCATTCAACACCATTTAAGATGCATTTGCATTAGGTTATTCAGTTCGCTAATTACATTAGCTTCCTTAGTCTCAGTGATCATTCTTGAAACCGTGCGAGTGGGCAAGAAAACAGGTTCTCTCTCCCCTCTAAGAAGTCTCTTTCCTTCCACTGTATCATACATTTTGTATCACATTTTATTCTATTTCTTTTCAATTTTAAAGTCACAGAGAAAGATGCACATTTTTGTGGTGTGCCATTTCTTTTCAAGGAACATTCTCAGCTGAAGATGAGCACAGGGAATAGAGTGCAGACTCAGAGTTCAAATTATTCCAGTCCTATTGATTATTCTTCGAGTATATGTAACTTCTTTCCTCCACCTGATTTTTGTGGCAGGGGTGGGGTAGTTGTTTTTTCTTTTTTTTTTTTTTTTTTTTTTTTTTTTTGTTTTTTTTTTCTCTCTTTTCTGCAGATGTTGTTTTGAAGTTAAATGGCATCTAGATTTTATCTAATTTTTGCCTCTTTGGCCATATCAATTGGACTATTGTTTAGTCCAGCAGCTGGCAATCTTTTTGGATGACTGTTGCACCTTGCTTGAGTGCTAACCTATCTCCACCAATATCAAGAACTTTCCCCTGCTTTGTGGCAATTTGAACCATCTAGCATCCGAATTAGGTAATCCCAGTAGAAGAAAAGCTTCTCGTTCATCAAAGGAAACCTCGGCCATTTGAATAAGGAGGTACGATGAGAGGACTACTGTAGGCTTTCAGTTTCTGATTTCCAGAACAACTCAAGTAGTGTATTGCAGCCCTGAGGCACAATAGCCTAAATATTATTTAACTAATAGAATGGGAAAATACTGTAATGAGATCACTAAGAATATCATGCGGATATGTTTACAGGACCCATGAGTTACTAGCACTACTGGAAGCAATGTGGTCACCTTGGGGTATAACTTTGCCGGAGCTGCGTAGCCTTGCGGATGTATCTAAACAGAAATAGTTCAAGTATTCCCGCACAGCCTTGCTTTGGGGTGCACGTGTACGTCTGTCTAAACTGCAGCAAATCTCTGGATGGTCCCTAAACTTAGGGGCTCTAGCTCATTGCCTCAGGGTGTGGGGTTTTTTTTGGGTGGTGTTTTTTGTTTGTTTGTTTGTTTTTTCCTTTTCCACATGGATATTTGTTTTCCCCTAACGTATAGACTCATTAAAACCAAGAGTTGGGAGCAGAAGAGTTAACATCTAGAGTATAAAGAAATCTGGAGCTCATTTAAGTAGTCTTGGTCAGAAAAAGAAAAACATGGCTGCCTTTCAGCCAAACACTTGGAACTTATTACACTTTTGATTTATAACTATTCTTTTTTACTTCACACATGATTATGTAAAACTGACCTGTGTGCCTAGGTGCAATAGACTG
>NW_010256483.1:30656-96236 GCF_000690775.1 Eurypyga helias
ATAAAGCCTGTCATGCTGATATTTATGTTCTCAGTGTCAACGATACTTGGCATCATGACAATTCCATTTTTATCTCTTAATTTCTTAAATTGCCTAATTGCTAGGTTTCAGCAGTATGCAGAAATTTAATGCATCATTAAAAGATCACTTAAAGATTTTCTTAAAGAGATTTTCTATTCTTTTGTTTGTTTGTTTTTATTGTGTTGTTTTTCTTATGCTTTCTAAGTCTGTCAGGATCTTAATCTCCAAACGTTTATCTGAAACATTTCAACTTCTTTTGTATAGTAACAGTAAAAAAGCCACTAATTAAAAGTAAAGACAAAATAACCAAGCTGGCATGCTTGAGCACTTCTTGTTCTTGTTTTGTTGCATTCATGACCTCTGTTCTCGATTAGTCTGAACTCCCTTTTATACAGTGTAGTGTAGTTAATGATCTTACTTGCACGTACCAAGATTTTTGGCAGTTCATGAAGTTTTTGCTTTCGCTCTAGCTTTTACTCCCTGACTTTCTCTCAGATCAGTTTAATTCTATGAGATATATTCAATCATCTATATCAGTGGTGAAAGAAATACTATTGATTTCTGTGTGCAGTCATTTCAGCAGTTTCTTTATGAAGCATTACACCATCAGAAGCTTTGGTAATAGGGACTTGGCAATAAGAAAGTAAAAGCTAAACAAGACACAACTTCTGACCCTGTGTGCTGTTTTCTTAAAAATAAGATGGAGCATGATGTTGACCTTGCCTCAGCAATGCTATTTTTGATCTTAGAATCAAACAATGGAGATAATACAAAAGTAAATAACATTCATCCCATGTTGAAGTCAAAGGAAGACATACTGCTCTTTTTTTTGTCTCATTCCTTGACTCTATAGATTTAAAAAAAAAAAAATTTATTATGTATGTGGACAATCAACAAGACCCTAACCTGCATTTTTTGAAATTTTGCAGTCAACTTTTGCCTAGAGGTTTGCTAACAACTATCTAATTTGGCGTAAGTAGATTAGTAGGAGTTGTAAAAGATTGTAGATCTCTCAGACTGTACTCTATGGACCTGTTCTTGTCTAGATTGTGAATAATCTGTTGTCAAGTTATTTCTCTTATTTCTAGTCCATACCTGATGTCTCTTAGAGCTTGTCTGTGTGGGACATTAGTGTGAAGGCCAAGAGTATAAAGTGCAATAGGTATGCCATGCTGTCTCTGTGGGACTATTCAAGTATGTGCTAACAGCACAGCTAATATGAGTTGGCTTATGTGAGGTGGAGAAGGCTACCTACTGCTTTGTGCAGAGTGTCTGCAAAGGGAATTAAAATTGAGTAGCTACTGTGCTGAGAATTTGTACCCTTTGTAGTACACGCACTCAGAAAACCTCACTTTTACTGACAGGCATTTTATTTGGTGTGAACTCAGTCATAAACTAATGGCACCAGAGCAAGACTAAACACCCAAGAAAATGGAGCTGAGAGTATATCTGTATTGCATGTTATATTTGTGTGTAAAATTTGAGTGACTTTTAGAATTTTTTTAGAATGAGGTGTTGTGCAGGAGAGTGCAAATATTTGTTTAACAGCAAAATGAGTTGAAGAGAGCAGGAACATCAGGAATACTAATACTTAACAAAAAAATGAAACTGTATACGAGGTATATAATGGAAATAAATAGCACAGACACCAGACAGAAAGACAGATATATGCAAAATTTTGTGTTCCTAATATTCTCATGATGCTTACACAAAATATTAATACAAAAATTCGGATGGGAGTGATCGTTAAATGCTTCAAGCTCATTACAGGTGCTTGGAAGTTAATCAAGGGTATTTCTGAGTCTGGGTTAACTGTGTAGTTATGTTGTCCAGAGCCTGCTTACTTTGAAAAGATGTGCCTAATGATTTGTCAGGGATCTGAGCAAGTCTTTGCAGTACTGACGCTCGGCAGACTGCTGTGCTGGGCTCTGTTCTGTTGAGCTCACATGGTCAAAATTTCTGTGTGTACTGATGGACTGTAATGCTGTTTCTTCCCTTATGGCTCTGGTGCCTTGCTAGCTTAGGTCTAAAACTGGCCGTACCATCTCCAAACATCTGTCTACCTTTAGCACCCTTTCTCACAGTTTCAATTACGTGTGTACCTTGGGCTACAGTATAACTCTTCAGGGAAGCTGGGGTAAGTGCTATGCCATATGCCTTTCAGGGGTGCCAGTATTCTTAATTGCACGGGAAGAACACAGCTAGCAAAACAATAAATCCTGGATATGTTTCTATACCTCAGTTTTCTTACTACTCTGAAACATCTTTTGGGCTCTTGGATCAGTCCCTCTGGGATGGTCCAGAATTGCTTTCTTGTAGCTCATGACTGGTCTCCTGAGCTGCTGAATCCTTCCAGCTTCACTCCTCTTTAACCCTGGTTGTTCCTGGAGTGAGATCAGCACCCCTACTATAAAAAAATATTCCTGTCTTATCCCCTTCCCAAAGCTTCCTCTTCATCTCCCTGAGGCTTCCCATGTTACAAATCTCCTTTTTAACATTTGGTTTACCTGGTAACTTTCTACTGCACAGAATTCCCATCTTACAGACAGATGAAGACAACATTAAGCATCCTCCATTAGTTTTCTCAGTAGAGAGAGGCCTTTCATGAGGGAGTTGGTTGTCTTTGCATTCAGTTCAAAACACTGCACAGACTGTTGTTCTTGGATTCCTCAGATCCTCACTTTTTTGGTATGCAATCTTTCCTGGATGTTTCTGTACATAGGTTTATTTTCAGTCTTAACAAGCGGAGTGGTCAAAACAGGAATTCATAATACTTATATGGACACTTTGAAGTCCTGGCATCCCTTTTTGTCTCATTTCCTCTAGGGAGTGCCTGTACACACACTTGTGATGTACTTACACACACCTGCCAATCCAACCACACTGTCTGTCTGTGTGTGCATGCAAGATGGAAAGAGGGAGGGTCAGATCATGTAGAACACAAATCACTAAGAACACAAATAACTTCAATCCTTACCATCATTTTCTCAGGAAAGGTCTTGGGGGGGGTCACAGATCATATTTCATTATATTATTGCTACCAAGCCTGAAAATGAGTTGTGACCTGTCAATTAAGTGTCTGGTATTCAGGAAATTCATTCTTCTGAACCCATGGTTCAGCAATCCGTGGATTTAGTATTCTTGAGGTTCTGCCACATAGTTCATTTCACACACTACTTTACAGCGACTTTTTCAAGGCTGACATGCAATATATAAACTGTCTTAAAACTCCTGTGACACTTGGGAACAAAACCCCCAAAAACCAAAACCAACCCACAAAACTTTTATCCCACGGCTCCAAAACGGTGAGTGAGCTGTAAACGAAACAAGGCTATAACACAGGTAACAACTTGGTTTCTCAGGCAGACAGCTCACCATCACTGCCAACACACACACAAACCTGCACTACTGATTTCTTCAGTGATCTTTTGTTTTCCACAGCATCTTTTCCTTGTGTTTCAGGGGACTCCTGAAACACCTTTCAAAGCAATAAAATAAGCAAGGATCCTGCTTCCTGCTGTACTTGTTTCTGACTTCACTCTTCCTCACTGCCCTAGAGCAGAGTCAAGCAGGGGGATAGTGTGGTGTTCAATCTTACTTCCCCATATCCATGTGCAGCTGGACGATCTAATTTTAGGCCTGTCAGCTTTTGCAGTGATAAGTTAACAATATAGATCACATATAAGCTGCATCACAATGATTTTAAAATGAGATTTATTCATTTAAAGTGGATGATAAATGGTTCTCTTTCACCAGACTCTTGCAAATAAGATTAAAGCAAGATTATTTTTCTGGAATAAGAGAACAGCTGGCACAAAGTTAATGTCTCTAGGTCATACTGTGCTTGACTGACCTTGCAGGGATGTATAATGACAACAGAGATCATTCAGGTAGTCCTTCTGCTTCCTAAATCCTGTTTGTATATTACAACCAGATGCTACCTGGAGTACTGATACGTTACAAGCTACATGAGTGCTATTAGAGGCTTTGGCAGGAACAGGCAGTGGTCTAGACAGCACAGTCTGCCTTGGCCTTTCAGGGAATCATGTATACATGTAGTGTCTTCTCCAAAAATGTGGGAAGCACTGCCCTGTGTTCCTTCAGCTTTTTAGAAGACCTACCATACTGTACAGAGTGCCTTGAGTATGCTTCCCTCAAGAGTAGCTTATCCTGCTGGACACTTGGCGTCAGGCTCTTCTGGATTCCAGCAGACATCCTTATTTTTTTCAGGAGTTCGGACACCATAAAATAGCATGAGGGCTGCGTTGCAGCCCATTGCAGTTCCCGATTTGTAATGTGGCAAAAAGAATTTGTTTTGTGTGCCATAAATATGACATGAGAGGATGGAGGAAGCCAAATGTATGTGGGCTTGTCAGTATTACATAGGCAGAGTAGCTCCTGAAATGAACTGTTCTCAGAATTTGTTTCAGAGGAAACAAGTTGGTTCAGCCTGAGTAACTGAGAGAGAGGTAACCCTTATAATAAGTGAGAACAATGGATGTTTCCCCTGGATGAACTATCTCTGGATAAAACTTCCTGTTGTTCTTCATTGTATTTGGGCAGAGGTCCTGGCCTTGTCTCCAGAACTCTCTTTGTAGGAGGTTGGCTGTACTGAAGAAGGTAGCAGGATTGCAAAGCTTGCCTGCATGTGAGATAGAAGGACTGGAGAGTTGACAATGGCACTGGAGTTCTGTTTCATTGACTTCCATGAATTCCTGTCTACCCTGAATCCTTACAACTGTGGGAGATGTAAGGGAGGTTTTGCCAATGAAATTATGGTTCATTGATAAAACATATCCTAATAAGATATGATTCCTCTCATGTCTTATTTTGCTAATACATCTATGTTTCCCTCTGGTGATTCTTATCAGAGGAGATATCCTGTGGTCTATGTATCTAGCTTTCCATTTCTTATGTATAATATCTCTATTTTCATAAGAGAAAGTCATAAGGTTGGCTTACCGTATGTCATTGGTGAAGGAGATTTGACTGGCATCCTTACTCTGGGGAAAGAATGAGTCTTTGTTATGCAAAGTACACTTTTCTTCAGCATCTCTCCTATGACAGAGAAATCCAATTCCCATTGCTTGATTTTACTGCTGCTTCTCAGGCATTATTTTTCTAAGAATTCCTAGCTATGAGTCTGTCTACAAAGTTTATAGTTGATGGCATTTTGCCTCATCTGTCACAACCCTGCATGCTCTGATAAATTAAATATATTGGGCTGCTGATGTAAATTGGAAAGTAGTGCAGAGTATTGTTATTTTATTGGTTTCTGCCTTTTGATCTCTGATTGCTAGCCTATAATCTACTCTGAACCTAGTGATCTGAACATTCTTTGTTGCCAAAAGTAGTTGTCTATTTTAAAGTTTTTGGGTCAAGTCCAGTGTTAAATGTCAGGCCAAATAGTGGGCAGAAGAGAAAAAAAATATTCTCTGCCCTACTTTGAGGCAATTCTCTCTAGATCTTCTCCAATTCAGTAAATGAAGTCACTCCTGCATCGTCTACAAAAAAAGAACAGAAGAATACATGCTTTACCAGATCCCCTAGATCTGGTGATGGTTTCTCAGTTGTCCTGTAGCATCCCTTTATGTAGTGATGCATAGCACATAGGACAATTAGAGACCTGGGGAATAAGACTGGTGATCAACTGATTTCTCATGCAGACCCTGTTATTCTCTTGCAGGAAGTACTTTATATACATAACTATATAAAATATTATTTTGGACCTTTTTTCATTTAGGGGAAATAGGAAAAGGATGGTCCCCCATGAAATGTGAGGTTAGTAAAACACCTAAAAGCATTAGGTGTTTTGAAATACATATACAGACATATGTCTATAAACAGGCTCTGAAAACTGTTGAGAACAAAACACCCTGCTGTGCTTCTGTGCCTGGTGCCTACAGAAAAAGTTCAATAGAAATAGTCTGCGTTAATCTTCTCTGCTTGGACTCTGAACTCTGATGCTGAACTCCTCAAAACATATGTGAAACAAGGCACATCAGTGATTCTACTGAGCAGACAAAAATCAAAGCCTCAACAACAGAGAAAAACTTTCTCTCTTTTAAACCACTCTTCAGCTTTTCTGTAGAACATCACTACAGGACTAGCCCAGGAAGAAAAAAATTAGGGATTTCAGAGTGCTCAATGTCCTTCCAGTGCATGTGAGCACTGCCATTAAAGACATGCTGAAAATAAACTCCTTTTAAGAAAAACATTGTTAGCAATCAATAAGAATTCATGAAGACAATATTTTATAGATCATAAATTGAGATTAGAACAAGTAACAGGTATAGATCTCGTATGATCATCAGGCTTGATAGAACTCAGTTGACTTCCAGGTTCAATAAAGTTTATTTAGTACTATTTCATCTTAATAAAAATTAAGAGACATTGTGAGCTAATCTGAAGAAAAAGTACATTGTAATTTATGCTTCAAAATAATTTCTAAGAAATTGATTCAAACTCCATTCATGAGATAAAAGAATGCGCTGGTGGATATTTAAGATGTCAAATTTATAACTCAAAAATAGGAGATGTTGCAGTGTATTTCTTTGTGTACTGACCCTGTTCTGTTTGGTTTTCCTTTGTATGTTTTTATCATTATATCTACAGCTGTTAATCTGTAAGATGTTTGCCTGTGAAAATGTGAAAAGAAAAACATTAGAAAAAGAACACCTCATTCAGTGCAAGATGATTTCTAATCGATTTCATAACATCTCATTGTTCATGTGTGATGGAATCCAACCCAGCCTCCAGCTCTGATGTAAATTTACATGTTTAGGTTGGCCAGAATTTTATGCAAACCAGCCTCAACTTATATAAATGTTTCCAGTGGACCAATTTAACCTCAGGGATTTGACCAGCTTTGGGCAGGGGTGTGTGTGTGTGACTCTCTATATAGTTTTTGAATCTTTGGGTCAGAAATGGATTAGTGGTGCATGATAATAAATTGTTTTCTATAATTCAGACAAATATTGCTGCTGTTGTTTGTTGTAGTGCTTGGCCTCCATCTTATTGGTTGCATAATGCCAATAAGCAAGCACCTTTGTCTTCTTCAATTTCCCTTAAAAGGGAGGGATTTCTTCCCCAGCTCTCTAGGTCCCTGTCTCTTTCCAGGCATAACAGTCAGTTAAAACCTCTTACTTGCTTTCTAGGTGAGGCTTACAGTGTTTTGAAAGGAGCTCTCAATTTCATACGAGATGCCTACCCCTTCCTTTTGGTCTTTTAGTTTTAAAATCTTTTTTCCTTACCCTGATTCTAGACATCCTCTTCCAACTTTTGCTTATGGACTAATCAAACAGGATGGTTTCAGTGCTTCGGAGGAAGAGGAGGGAGGTGGTGTTGGGCTGTGACTTCTCACAGGTAAAAGAGAAGGGCTGCAGGATATTAGAGTGGGTAGACAATCAGGGCATGGGAGAGAGGAATGGAGTCCAGAAGACCTTTAAATGGTATTTTAAAAGAGTAATCTTTGCTTCAACAAATTCGCAGTCCAACTGTGCAAATTAGTACATAAGAAGTGAGCTACCAGCAGTGACAGAGAGGAAACTCCATTGGACCTTTGCATCTTTGTGTAGCAAAACAGGAAGAAGTAATAAAAATTAAATTTGGTGAGACCAAGGGGTAGTAATATAAATAGCACAAATGGTACAGGTGAATGAACACATCCTGTTAATTTCAAGGTATTATTTTGTTTTTCTTCTATGTATGAGTGCTCTTGTAAGTAGCGAAGAGTGAAAAGAGCAGATCAGATGGGTAGATGATAGCAGTAGGTGTATTAGCAATGGGATTAGGAAGAGCAAAATGGTGCTGTATGGTGTGGTGGAAGTGATATAACATTCTAGGCATTGGAAGGAGTATGGAGAACCATTAGGAAAAAGCCTAGAGGCTTTGGGTTCACAGAGAATGACAAAGGTGAAAAAAATCCTGAAGCTACACGGAAGTACATTAAGTGGAAGGAGATTTTAAAGGGTGGTGTAGTGAGGAACACGATACAGGCAGGCAAAGAAACCTAAAACAGGCTGAAAGTGAAGCGATGGAGTTTCAGTCAGTTCTGGAATGGGCCTGTGTTTGTGGAGCTGGGAAGGGGTGGTGAGCAAAACTGGAGAGCAAAGCAGAGAACTTGCTTCAACAGCACTAAGAACAGGAAAAATTCGGTATATGGCTGTAGGAGGCGTAACTGTGGGGGAGATGGGAAATAACCTCTGTGTGTGAGGTTATTTATTATAAATGAACTGAACCCCAGTTCATTTCTCCTACCAAGCATGTAACAGTGTATCTTCTGATTTAAACCAAGGTCTGTAGTTATAGCCTATCTAGGAGAAAGTGTAAAAATCGGTATTTTTTTAGGGTTATTATTGTTAATCCTTTGGGGTCAGGCAATTCTTTCGTTTGGTTGACTATCAGGTCTCTATTTGTAGTGATGCCTTGTTTGATCCGAGAGTATTACACTACTTTCTCTTATAAACATAAGTATTCAAAATGCCAGAGTTCTATGTCCAAAAAATAGGTCTGTGATCAGCTGGGTATGTAACAGTTGAAGCAACTTTTCTGATGGCAAGTTTTAATTGTGCATGTGTGTCAGCTATTTCCAGTGAGCGGGCCATTTCGATGAAAAAAATGGCATTAGTTTACACTAAGTTACAGCTTTCCATAATGGATGCTTTCATTGCTAGGCATACTGGGTGCATCATCTACTACTGAAGTAATTAACAGAGTATCTTGGCACTTTAATGTCTCTCAAAGCTCATTTCATGGCACAACTAATTTAACAGCTGTCTGAATTACAACAATGTGTGCTAATATTACATTTTCTTAACACTGAAATTAAAGTTTGTCTTCCAGACCAAAATTACTATCTCAATCTGTACTTCACAACACTAACTTTGGCACTGATAGTCTGATAAATTGCTCAAAACAATTTTCAACCAGATATGAATTTCTTCATTTTGGATGAACATCAAAAGTGTTTAGATCCCCATCCAACTGCTTCATCTTTCCAGATATTACTTGATAACACAATATCATTTGGTAGTGACAGACCATAATTTTGTTCATACTCCAAACATTGCCCTTTATAGGATATAGAAGCAGCGCTTGAACGCTGAAGTTCACTTCACAACTTATAATCTAAAATAGTATCATAAACTCGCATCACACAAAATATCCCAGTGAAGGGATATTTAAGAAATAGCTTCAGAAAATATGGTGGAATCTTACACTTTTTAGATCCAATTCATAGCTTACATAAATTCTGATTAAAGCATCACAGACAGAAGTTGAAGAGCAGCTGAAGCAATGGGATAAAACTCTCAGCATCCAGATTTTGGTATCAGCTAGGGATAATTCACAAGGAAAGGTTTTTCTACAAGTACAGTTTATAGCAGGCTTCTGAAATGAATCGGTAGAACTAAAGATCATTAAAAATATAAATATAAAGGTCAGTTGTCAATAATATCACATACTTGACAAACAGGAATTCTCTGATGTCCTATCAGGTGCATTTTAATTTCAGCCCTCTGTGTTAGTCAAAATACTATGCTCTTCTGTAAGAATCAAAGTATAAATGCTCATGAAACTCTTGCAAACAGTTTGTTATTAAATTGTGCAAGATAGTATACAGTTTTAAAAATAATTTTCAGGTCTTCCTTTGTTTTTTTCTTATTTTTCTTCACCTTCCTCTTTTTTGGTTTTGACTGATGTTGTAGATACTTTTCAGAATCCAGCATGTTTATGCTGATGAGAAAAGAATATCTATACAGGTAATTTTTTGAGCACTCTAAATATAGATGACAGGATTTTATACTACTTGACCATCTGACTTTTCCGAGATTCTCAAGGGATTGGCATTCCACAGAGAGAAGGCAAAAAAAGGAAAAAAAAAGTAAAGGCAGTTGAGTTATACTTAAAATCACACTAAATATTTCAAGAATCCATTTTTCCTTTCCCCCCCGCCCCCCAGTCTTTTATCTGAGATATTTTATCTCATTTATTTAATTTTCTACATCCAAGAGGCAGCTGTAGGTCAGGTTCTTGAACACTTTTCACTGCTCTGTTGTTTTGATTGACAAGGGTTTATTTTATAATAGTCACCATTCAGAATAACACTTTCTTAAATATTGTTTAGGATCAAAAAAATGGCATTGGTTGACTATACTTTAGACAAAGGCAAATACTACAGGGCAAGGACTAAACTTTAACCAGAGGGCAAAATTTTTAGCAATTTAGCATAGGAGTTATATAAAAACCAGAGGGGAGAAGTCCCATGTAACTGTGATACCATTGTATGTTATGCCATCATACAATAATAACCATCTGAAGTCAGTCTTTCTCTGCTGCTGGTACATCTTGTTGTCTTAGCTACAGCAGTTCTTATTACAGCTAATTTACAGAATAACTTAATTAAATAGGTGGTATTTGTTAACACAAACTGACTGATAATCAGGGCGAATTCTGTGCTTAAATGAACTGGAATGTCTTGTCAAGATCTGTTCCAGTAATATACAACATGAATATATAAATATCCCCATACTCATACTACCTCAGGGCATCTTTTTTTATGCACAGTTTTACCCTTCCTCTAGCAGCAACTACACAGCTGCCCTGTAGATCCAGGAGTTTACTTTCAAAGAACAGGGGAATACCTGGAGGAAATAATACGTACAATTACTCCTTTTACAGCAGCACAAATGATCAGAGTTCTATTGCAATAGGTGCTTTAGACACATGATGGTAGAAAGAGTCACTGCCTCAAATGGCTTCCTGTCTAAATCAACGCAAGTGGGAAAAATTAAGTATTATTGTCCTCACTGACAAGAATTGAATAAAGGAGTGATTTACTGACTAGTGTTAGGTCATACAGGAAGCTGATTGAACGTAAGTGTCCTCAGTTTCAGTGCAGCGCTTCATCCAAAAATAAGTCCTTATTTGTTAGACATCTGAGTGAGAACATCCTGCAATATATCCTGACATTCCTTTCTCTAGAAAACATTCTCTTCGTGCTAATCTTAATCTTAAGTTTATTTTTTTTTTAGACCCATAAAGCTTTGAACTTATATTAAATTCTCGGAATAAAGGCTGGGAAGTGGTTAAAGGTGGTATATACAATAACTAAAATACTCCTGGGAGTCAGTTCAGTCTTATTGCATTGCGTCTGCTCAGCCAAGTAATATATATCTAGTTCCAGGTACTTACTTCTTGTCTCAGTTTATATAGTGTTGGTAGGAAATTGGCACCATAGATATTCTTTACAAGAAGGAATGATGTACGTCCCTACATAAACCAATTTTGAACAGCTCACAGGAGCTGAAAAATGCTAGTTAATTTTCCCTTTGATTTTCTGCAGTGTTAAGGGGTAGTTCCCAGGATATTTGTTGGCTGACCTTGCAACCTGGAACATCGTGATCTGGTGTTAACTTCTTGCAGACCAGTTGACAACCTAAGTTTGGATGTGTTACAGATGTGTGAACACCATCTGTACGTGTATGTTAGTGCAGCTCTTTTGCCTTTTCCCTCCAGCATAACACCTTAAGTCCCTTGGTTCTTCCTCCTGTGGATTGCTGAGAGCTTGATAACTAAATGATTAAGTTAAAGGGGAGGGGATAACTTTGTCTCGTCGCCATTTCAGTCTGAAGAGACATGTCAACACACAATTCAGCAGACACTTTGCTGCGAGGAAGGGGTCCAGGGAAGAGAAACGGCACTCTGCCTCAGTGTATCACCTCACTTACACATCTTTTGCTTATGAAATGGAATATTCCATTCAACCTGATAACACTTTCACAGCATTGACAGAGAAAGATGTAGTTTTCTGCCATCAGGCTTGATAAAGGAGGTATAACAACTTTCATTGGGTTGCCATGGGGAATTTCACAGCCAAACCACCTCAGCATGGAGCATTACCTGCCCTGATGTTAGCCAGGAGCTGCTACAGAGCACAGGCTGTCACAGGCATACAACATTTTTTTCTGTTATGCAAATATCTAAAAGAACCAAATCGAGAACTCAACATATTCTCTTTTTTTGCCACCTGTCTGGTGCAGGGCTTCGATGAAAGAGGAATTTATTGGTGGACCTTGTGACTTGGATCAACTTGATTAATTCTGTTTCCTTGTGAGGAGAAGCAGTTGTTCATGCCAGTCCCATGTTTGGCCTCAGCATTGGACAGGTAAAGTTATTACAGTCTTCTGCCTGATTTTATCTGGGTTCTTCTAATATGCTGATTATTGTGTTATCTCGTCACTTAATATTTTGTGACAGAATTAATAGCAACTACCATATCGATGTTAGCTGAAGGACTGTGATTCTCCCTTATGAATAAAACAGGAAGTAATGCAGGTCACTCTCTGTTAGTTATTGGATTGTAGTGGTTTGTAGGTTCTCTTGGATATATATGAAAATAAGATTGCCCTTAGGACAGCAAGGATGTTTTAAAATATTGTCTAAATTCACTTACAGATACTGAATTCTACATTGTGATGCTTTATCTCTATATTTTTCTATGATGAAAGCAAGCTGTCTTTACGATTTTGAGGAAACATTATTATACTGCTGCATAAATCCACATTAGGCTTGGATCTTAAATGTTTTAAACAGTTCTGGTTCCTCCGTCTCAAATAAAATGTAAAATAACTTAAAAAGTTAGACAGATGAATAACAAAGATAATAATGGGTATTGAAAAAATTTCCATAATATGAAGAAGTTAAGTATGCTAACACTGTTTAGCCTGCAGAGAAGTTGACTAAGGGACAACACTCTAGAATTCCATAAAGCTTGGCATAAAGAAGGGGAGCAGAGAAACTGTTCATTGTCCTTTCCTCTGTAAGGCATAGGAGACCTCAAATGAAATTAAAAGGTGTTAGTTTCACAGCAAGAAGAGACACTTCTGTATGTAATGAGTAGTTCAGTCAAGAAAGCTACCACCACTAGATGCTGAAAATGTTTATGGTTTTATGGAGCAGTTGGCCGATTCATGGAAGAAAATCCGAGGAGCGCTGCTTAACAGAAAGTTCTTACCTCTGTCTCAATAAACTGTGGGAACCTGGGGTAGTATTGTGGGTAAATATTTTTTTTCTTCCACTCTCCTCTAGGCAGAGTAGTACTGGCCAGTGGCAGAGCTGATGGTAAGGCAGAGATCCAGCTGTTTTTTCCATTCTTGTGTCCTGGAATCTTTATCACTGCTGCGACTGAGAAATTTACTATTTTTGAGGTGAAAAGGTCTGTGTAGACACAAGTTTCACTTTCTAAAAAAAATACCCTCATGAAGACTGATGCATCTTTTCATAGCTAATTAGAATATAGATAGCTGTTGAATGGTTGTAGAAGAAATAATGGCTAAGCTTTGAATGCATAATGCTGAATTCTACGGGCACCTTTCAGACATGCCCTTTCAAATGTTTTGTTGTCATATGCAACCGAAATATCAACATTCAGGGTTGGCTGTGTCCCCAGACTGGATCTGCCTAGGCACCTAGATGAGTTAGACATCCACTTCTTGCTGAGGCTCAGCAGAAGTTGGCATCTTCTTTGTTTGACCTTCTGGAAATCCTTGCCTGAATGTCTGTGCATGGTGCTGTGTCTGCAAATTAGAATCCTTTTATTTGGGACACCTGTAAGAAAACTTGGCCAGATATCTTAACAAGGCAAAGATTAACATTCATCTGGCACACACATCCTGGAATAATGAGTGTCTCTTCCTCACAGAGATACAGATCAGAATAGCAAATGATTTCTCCTTTTGTTTGGATTTGCTATTCACCTCTGCTTTGATTTTATGTTCTGTAAAGATATTCCAGAAAATTTTTCTCTCTAATGACTAGCTAAATATAAGGGAAAGGCTAAATCTTAAATCATTCCTCCAAAAGCTGAGCTATCTCTCTAAATATGTTTCTAGATTAAATAGCATTTATTCCCCCCCTACAATTCATTCTTTTTCCTGTCCTGCTAAACCTTTTGTAGTAATTCTAGAGGTACAGCAGCACGATATGCCTCCCCATCACTAATTTTCTACGTGGTCAAGAAATGTTAGGGATTTAATGCTGGCAATATCTTTGGAGACCAATTCAGATATAAAATAAAAAAGAACTCTGGTTTACAATTGATTTTACTGAAGTAACTATTTCCTAGGCATCATTACTGTATACAGTAGGAAATAGGTACACCTATTTCTTTAGAATAAAAAAATTTGTGAAACCTGTCATAAAAAGCTAAGAATCCCTTCATTGCTTCACATCCCTTTTAACTGTCTCCATAAAATTTAAGGAATTGCAATAAAGCTTGGGAAAGTGTTTTCACTGGTGAGCTGTATTTGACAGTACTTAGGAGATTATCTTGTGCTCAAGACCAATTGGAATGTTTTCACATAAGAAATTATTTAAAATTATATTTATTTTCTGGACTCTTTTTTTTTTTTTTAACCTTAAAAGATCTCAATCTCTCTTTCTTGCATGCGCTCTCTCTTTTTTAACAGAAAGATCTTTAAACAGTTCACTGCCTCCTTGGCATTTCTTCATTCTGCTTTTCATTTCATGTGAAGTCTCCTGGGCTCTGACCAGTTCAGAAAGCAACTTTGTAGTTTTCTGCGGTAAATGACTGACAGTACTGGGAACTATGCTCTTTGTCTGACAGACAACTGCATTCACACTGCTAAGCATTTGGACTGAGCTTTTAATCTCACCCTACCGACTTTTTTTTTCTCCTTTTCTCAGCATTGTCTGTATTTTATTTCCTACTATGGCAATGTATGTTCTATTTCTGAAGTGGCTGCACTTTTTCTGTGATCCTAAATGCAGCTTTGGTGCTTGGTTTGGGAACTAATGAAGATGTGCTTGTATATAATACAAGCATATATTGCATATAATAACCTGTTGCATATAATAACCTGAGATGTTCGTGTCAAAGGCAGTTAAAAGGTGGTCCATGCCAGTAGAAATGGAACTTGTTACTCTTTGAGAGCTGGTAGGTGACTGATATGGTGACAGTCTAACTATTATTAAAAAAATACGTGCTAGTTAGACTATCAGTTTTGTGGAAATTGTAAGCAAAACAGCTAGAGGATGAATACCGTTGAAACTTGAACAACTCTCTTGTGTTAGTGTCTCTGTGCCAAAGTTGTGGTATGTTGATGAGGTGGTTTGGTAATTTTTCAATATGCTCTAAATACCACACCTCACTTAGCCGAGTACTGTGAATAGATCTCATTAGTTCACATGCTTAAAATTACATGCGTACTTTGGTGCTGCTAGTCCAAATTCTGCAAGATTCTACTGTTGGATTTGTGGAATGGATGGAAGCTATGGGGTGTTTCCCTGAGGCTGGCTGCTTCTTCCTTGGAAGGGCTGGGCAATAGCTGTTGGGGTGGCATGTTTTACTTCTACAGATCAGGCACCTGTACCAGTCCAGGGCTATAAGTTGAACTGCACCAACTACCTCCATAGGAAAAGAGGGGACAAAGTACGTGTGTCTACTCAGACCAGGACTTCCCAGCTCATGAAGAGGTTCCCTAGCTCAGATCTAGCCCCAGTGACTGCCATTTTTGTGCCACCCAGGTCCAAATGAACAGTGCTGATGCTTAACGAAGTAAAGAGGCAGTCCTTGGTCCCATGTGAAAAGGTCTGGCAACGTGTAACCTTTCATAAGTAGTTGATTCACTTTAATAGTTGGTAAATGTCAAAAGGCAGAAAAATTTTAAATTAACATAGTGATGAAATATTTGTGTATATAAAAAAGGGTTTAGTATCTTGCACAGACAGCATGCATGATTTTAATTCCAATATAAGAAGTTATGGCACTTGAAAGAAATTATACTTTTACCCATATGTCTCTTTCCTACAGCACTCAATTTTGAGTTATGTATGCGTTAGAATCTTAAACACTGCATCATGTTTGTGTAAGTTTTATCTGTGCATGTTGCAAGTGGGTGTATATATGTCTCCCGAATGTTATCAGTTCCAGGTCATCTCTTGCCTTGAAACGAAAAGTACACTAATACTGTGTTAGAAGTTTCAAGTTCAAATACACAGTTTGTAGAATATGATTCCAAGATGCCACAAACCCCATTAAAAACCCAGCTCTATTTTGCTTCTATATCTGCTTGTCTAAATGCAATCTGTAGACCACAAATTTCACATTTAGTCATGTTATATCAGATATGCTTCTAGTGCAGACTACAGAACACCTACACAGTCCCCTGCAAGGATGTGTATCTCTTCTCTCTCAAAAGATGCCATACTTTGTTTCTACCTATCCAGCAATGAACTAGTGACCTGACCATCCTCCATTATACCTTTCTTTTCTAGTCAAGGGGTGACAACGTATTCCACTATACTTTTACTTGTCTGCACTTGCACGGTGTACAGAATTCCATACTACACCATAATTAAGGAGAAAGCCCAGTTTATCTTGAGATGGCTTTTAACTACAAATAATAACTTTTCTCAGATTGTCGAATCCCATGGTCTGCTTGAGATTCAAGGGTGTGTGAGGATTCAAGGTGCAAGAGGTGAAAACTTGAGCCTACAGTTTAGAGCAGCCTTAGGAACACCCTTTCCAACCAAACATAAGAAGCTCAAAGGAAACATTATTGTCTGGAACTGGATGATATTGTATTTATATGCATACTTGCAATATAATAAATATAAATTATATTAGCTATATTTACCATATATTAATAATCATATTAGCTACATTCTGTTATATTAGCATGATAGAGTTCTCTCTTTATACATAAGCCTCATAAGGACTTGCACAGACAGAATAGTTTTTCTCCTATATGCATAATTACAGTAAGATATTTAAACAAATAACCAATAAATGTATTAGTTATACAGAGCAGGTAAAGGGTAGTTTCTTTTGTATGCAGCTACTCTCATGAGCCTTCTGGACAGTGAACAAGAGTGAAGTTCATTAAAGGTCTCACAGACTGCTTAAAAGGATATTACTCTGTTTCTGTACACTGTCTGTTGTAGAGCTCACACACCTCAGAATGCATTATTACTAAATTACTTATTGATTCTGAATAAGGCACATCAACGCATCTGTGAGTCTGATTTTTATTTATGGGCTGGTTACGAAAGAACAGTGCGATTTATGTATCTATATTCAAGTCAGTGGAGAAAATTTATAATTCCTCATTCCTTTCTGTAGTGGTTGAAGGTTCACAAGTCAGTGTTTCTTTTTTTTTTTTTTTTCTGCGTATTTGCATGTACTGTTTTTTTTAGCTTAGGCTGACCAAATATTAATGTGAAGAATGTCCCTCTTCACCCCGTCTCTCTGATCTCCCAAGTAACATGATGTAGTACATTTGTTTTCTAAGCAGCATACTACAAAGACTGCCAAAACTACTGTGTATTTGAGAAGGTTCATGGTAGTGATGGTAATATTTTGTAGAGTGAACCTATAACTTATTAGATGGAAAGAGCAGACTTAGTGGCATTTGAAAAGGATGTTGGGAAGTACATGGATTTTAGGAGAGGGATATGCTCACCCACTTTCCCATTCCACGGCCAGTGTTTTTTCCATTATTTAAGTATTTCCCTGTCTCTGGCTTCCCAGTTGTCCTTTGTTCTCCAAGGTGCTTGTGTTTAATTTCTTAGCTCAGGTTGTATTCTGTGGGCTTCAAAAGACTGAAGGGTTTGTTTGGAGAAGGAATGGCAAAGGGCAAAGCCTGGAAAGAGAGGATACCTCAAGTAGGCAGAATTGCATGGGAAATAGGGATAATGGGATGACGAGGAAATTAAGAGAAGTTGTATGGAATTTTTTGCCCATGTTCACACCTTTTCAGTATGAAATCTTGTCACTTCTCTCCTGTTTAGTCTTCCCGAGACAGAAGCTACTTGTTCTGGTTGATATTCAGTCCTTGTCCTTCAGTCCTCTTCCATAGTGTCATCGATGTCGTTGGCATTTAACCAATAACAAAAAAAATGACTTAGCAGTCTTCGGTTCTCTCCATTCAGCATGAGGCTGCAGTCGGGCTTTATATGGTTGTGTATCTGCAGCCTGTCTGACTGTTATGGTAATTACATAGACCTTTTCTTTGCTTTTCCTAATAAACTGGCTTATACAAACTCTCTGTTTTCCCAAAATCCCATAGTTGCCTTCAGTTCCAAGTCATTGCTTTGGATGGCAGGTTGCAGTGTCCCTTTCTGCAAAGAATGCAGTTGGATGAAGCTTTTGCCACGTCTTAATAGCATGATCATTTCTGACTCACATTCAGCTTGCTCCTTGCAGTGTTTGTGTGAGCGTCTGTAAGTGGAAATAGAAACTAAGGCCACATTAATCCATCCCATTTGGCTTCAACAGGTGTCGGTTATTCATCTGTATAAATTCTTGCAAAATAGCCAAGATTTTGACTGATGTTATTACACCAGGAAGACTTGAATGATGTTTAACTCTGCTGTGAATGTGCACAGATATAGACAAAACATAGAGCATTTTGACTATTTTTCATTTTCTGTATATTCTCCCATCGTCGAAGAAAAGTAAACGAAACGCAATGAACTTCCTTTGGAAGTTCTAAGGTGCATATATTCAATAGTGATAGGGACTTATAAATACCCAGATAACAAAAAGTGTATACCTAGAAACATTTCAAGAATGTTTTCTGAAGTAATATTAATGACACATTATTTCTAGTATTAATGAGCTGTTGAAGATAATTTTTGTCATATCAACTTATAAATTGTTGCCATTATGCTGATCTTAATTGATTCTCTTATAAGAATTACACTTGCTAATTCTGTATTCATAGCATGAGAATTTCTTCATTAGCAATTATTTTATGGCTCATTTTAACTCTGAAAGGACAGTTTCATTGCATTTTATTTTCCTTTCTGTTTCTACCTTTTTTTTTCAATAACACCACTGTGGAAATTCATTATGTGAAACTTCTGGATAGTTCTGATCCTTGTATCCTTCTTAGCCCTCAGTCTTTTAGCCCAGCAAATGTGATTTGGAGGTCATATCATTAATCCTCTGTTGCAAAGCTAGTCTGCGTGGTGCTGCTAAACTACGGATGTCTAAGCATGAAGGCCTGCAGTCTACTGAAATGTTGTCAGAATTGTTATTAGCACTGATTTCTGCGTTTTTTGCTGGAGAAGCTAGTGACAAAAAGACACAAAGACCAACTGACAGACTGCGCCTGAAAACGTGTGTCTTATCATACCCAAGTGTCTCCTTACAGGTTCTTCTCCCAAATAGGCAGGGAAATACACCGACTGCATCAGAAGCACCTAAAACTGAGCACACGGAACTGTTTGATGAGAACTTTGTGCATGGGAGAGTGTCTGCTATTTCTCTTTATTGTGGGTTGTTTTTTTCAGTAGTGGTGTTGGTGGGAGAACTGTCATCTCTTGCAGCTTATATAAGCAAGTTTGTTGTAAGGGGATGATATTTGCTGGACATAACCCAGAGGGCAAACATTCATCTATTTTCCAGGATGGTAGTTGGAAGTACACTTTCCCTGCTTTCCCTTGCTTGGTCTGATTGGACTTGTTGCCCTTGCCATGTTTACAATACTAAATGGAAACAGTGTTCACTGATGAATGATGATGCTCTATGCTGGTTAATTTGACTCTCTCTTTTTTTTTTTTTTTTCCTGCCTTGCCCTGTCTTTTTCATCTAGCTTCCCTTAAAGCGAGAGCAGAAATCTGAAACAATTGTGAATTTTTATTGTAATGCTATTCAGAAAACAGTTTCACTGGCACATATGTGCAGTATATATCTCTGGTAAACAAAAAGGATCATTCCCATTTCAAGTTATTTTTTCCCAGCAAGGAGATTTTGAAGACTTTTTGAAGACTTTTTTGAAGACTTAAAGTTGAAAGGAGCAGAGCACGCAAGGCAAAGGATTGTTTTATCAATCCCTTTCACACTAAGCACGTGACGTTTTTCTGAGCAGTAAGAAATTTGTTTTCAAAAGAGGCTGTCAGGTTCACTGAGATTCATTGACTCCTGGTAGCAATGTAAGCTTGAGACAGTAGTGACAGGCTTTCTTCCAGGACACTGCATATCGTACAAAATAAGCTTCCTTCGACTGGAATGATGTTTGAGTTATGGTAGCACCATGAAAATCAACGACCATTTAGATCAGCCAAGCAAGAAGTACGCAGGATTTCTGATCAGTCACGTTCAGCTCCTTTCAGCTTTGCTGCTGATACTTTATGTAGGCAGCATCTGCAGGGGGAATTCCACAGCTGAGCATCCCTGGCTCCCTCTCCAACCTGTTCTTCCAGGAATTGCAGGGAGAGTAGAATGCTGCAGCAATTCTCAGGCACTAATAAGTTGGTTGTGGTTGTTTTTTGGTTTTGGTTTGGGTTTCCCTTCCCCCCCCCCGCCCCGACAGGCCTCATTTGGCCTTTGATTTTGAACTATCAGTTAATAGATGGGGCAGTTTCAGGACTGGGTATGTTTTACAGCACTTGGCAAATGACTGCCTGACTCACAGGTATACTTTGCAATTGCAGTGATATAAACCATCCCTGTTTACTCTCTTTATTCGGGATACGTATTCACAGAAGAGATATATTTTTTTCAATACAGTGAGTGGTGTATTGGCATTGATAAGGTGAACTTTACAGAAAGTAATTGGGCAAATGTTATTATCACTGACTTACAGGCAGGAATTGAGTTTGCATTTGGCTGCACAAGGAATGTGTCTGCAGGAAAGAGCTGCCCGAGGCAGCCCTGTGCAGTCTATGGGGGCTGTATGGACTGGGGCAGCTGGGGCATGTTAGGCTCCATGGCTGTGTCTGTACTGCAGAAGAGACTAGGGCCAGGGAATGAGCTCCTGGGGCTGCTGACTGTCCCTGATGCTTAACACTTGTTTTGCTGCACGGCACTGTTTTGTGTTGTCAGGACCAGGTTTGTTTTCCCCACTTCAAACAACATCCTAGGATGCTTTGCACCTTCAAGATTTCTTCAAGAGTATGCAACCTTTAGCCTCAATTTCATGCTGATAAAATGTTATTCTGATGAGTTGTGACACAGCCATCACATTATTCAAAATGCTCTGAACTGAGAATAGTATGCAATGTTGTAGTGTTTATGCATTCAGGCTTTGAGGCGACTATAGGGGACCAAAGGGAAACTGTGGGCCACACATTATGTAGAGTGGCCAGGCAATGCTACTCAGGGCTTTGTGCTTTATTTAGCAATATGGATAAAGTCCAAATCCTCAGCTCAATATATCTGAGCTGATGTAAGATGCTGTTTGGTATGAAATGTGTTATCTGTGGTCATTTTCTAGCAGTCAAACAAAGGTGGTGAGGTGGGCAGGTCAAGATGCTCACTGCTGCCTCTGAAAATACTCTGGGTTAAGCTGGAATCTCACGAACTGTTGTGGTAGGAGGACCTCCAGACTCCCAGTCCTTGTGCTCCTTGTCTCCAGAAAATGCTATACTGAAATACAGTAAAAGAGGAAAAGTAGTATCCAAAGAAGTTAAAATTATCATTCCTGATGTCATACTGTTTCTGTTGTCTCATTAGTTCAATGGAGAATTGCAGTAGAGCAGGACTAGTTCTGCTCTCTGGAGCCTCTGGGAGCTCTGACTTCATTTACAGTAGAAGTTGGAATGAGTTCTGAAGTAATAAGAAATTTAAGTCAAATGCATTTCTAAAATTATATGTTATGGATGCATGAGGGATTAAAGAGTTTAAAAATAATGATTTACTCAAGTCAGCCTTGAGGATCAAAGCTTTGGCTTCACTGCTGTCTCAAGGTGGACTTAGTACCTCATGGGATAGTTTCATGGCTCAGTGCAACACAGATAATTTGGCATTCAAAGCTGTCAACAGCATGGATTAATAAAGCATTTACAGTATCTTAAAAGTTATTATTGCAAGCCAACTCTCATGCTTCCCAAGTGCAGCTGTAACTTTGTTTCTGAATGCAGAGTTTCTGCGTTTGTTTTTTTTTTTTTCTTCCTCCCTTCTTCAGGGAAAATATCCTTGAAAAGATGGGGATGGGCGATTAAAACCAGCAGGAAATGTATAAGGGGATTGTTGGTGGTCTAATCAGGGTTTTAGAGACTCCAGCAGGGGAGAAGCATTTTCTAAATTTAATACAAGGGTGAATAGTATTATCACCATTTTGCAAATCCAAGAACTTATTCAAGACCATTATTCATAGCCCAGGAGTTTTTGTGTTTCTTTTCTTAGCTAACTGCATCATGCCCCTGTCTCCTGCAGAAGGGCAGGAAGATGCATATGAACTGAACTTCTTAGCTGGGATTATCTCATAAGGCAACCTTAAATTTTGGCAGTAAGTCAAAGGTTTACAGCACATCAGCAAATGAAACATGAGGACAGTTCATGGTACTGCTATCAACTCTCCCTCTATCAACTTCCAACAAGCAGAGGTCAGAGTAATTATCTCCTTGTCACTTTTGGGGTCTTACTTTGTAGCAAATGAGGCGATCAAACTGTGCTATGGAAGAGCATTATAACGCTTGGGTAGTTTCAGCACAATGCAGTTCCTTTGCAAGGCTCCATGGCCCTCACACAGCAAGCTCCTGACCTGCTCTCAGCTTGCAAAGAAAGGATCTGGTGGTCAGTGTGCCTGATTCCTCTCACTGAGCCTTTTCCAAAGTGGGAAATATCTCACATGCTTCCTTGCCATGCACTTGCTGGGACAGAGTTCCAATCCTTTCAAATAAGCCTCTGAGGAAATCAATACTTTGCACAGGTTTGGTGCAAAGATAGTGGAAGATGTTATAGATGGGCCAACGGAGTAATTGAGTGACGTTGTGTGGATAAAATGTAGCTGCTACCTGCATATATGAACATTTAGACAAATTGAGAGAAAAGGCAACGTGACTACCTAATTATTATGAAAAATGGTATTCATGTTTTGTACAATTATGACTATATTAAGCCTATTTCAAGTAACTAATATGCAGCTCTGATTCACGAGAGATTAATTGGTGATATGAACACTTAAGCTATATAATTTACTCTGATTGAAGAGGCAATACTAAATTGTGGCATTAGCAGATGCTGGATGTACTTTTGCTCTGAATCCATTCACTGAATATGCTAGGTAAGGCTCCCCTTATTCTAAACAATTAAATACTCTAATCCCTGGATTTGACTTGCATCCGTGTTTTGTTTCTTTGAATTATTCTCCAAGTGCTGTTGCTGTAGCGATAGCCAGTTCTGTGATGAAATGAAGCACATCCCAGATTCAGCTGTTAAGGCCTGTATGGGAGCCCTTTGGCAAGATCAGGCAGAGTGCTTATTAAAAACCACCTGATCCTTTCTGTTTAATATTCAACACCGTATTTTCTTTCTCCACAAACTCACTGGTCATCATAGGGCATGTCTCTGGGCACTCCACTAGGTGCTGTGAATTATTCACTGCCACACTTCTTGCCCCAGAACAGAGACAGTGCACTTTGCGCATCATGCTGGCCCCATCAATTCCCTAAATCCACATTTTCTAAGGCGTAATGGAAGCTGCAAGCTATCTGCTTAATTCCATCGACAATGAACTAGTTAAAGAAATACATTCGTTCACTCAAACTCATAGGTTCTGGTCCTGATCCAGCATTCCATCTGCAGCATGGATGCCCCTGAAAACTGAAGTATGAAGTAAGGGAAGAGAGAGACAAATTATTAAACTGCAGTACCTCAAATACACACAGTAAAACTGACTACAATCAGAGTTCAATCGAAGGCCAACTTTTTTAGTTTTGTTTCATTTGCTATAAGCACAGAAATTACACCTGGATGCCAACGTACATGCTACGCAAATTTGCTTTAATATAAGTCCTAAAGTATTAGCAGGGCAGGATCCTATAAAAGCTGTGTCCAAAATGCCTAACTATGTGCAGTTAACACAGATATTAAATTGAACGCTCTTCTTACTATTATAAATGATTGCTTTGCTGTCTTCGTCAGCAGAGTTGTGGCATTCATACTGTCACTAAGAATAAGAGTAAGATGACCATCTGCATTTCTGCAGAGTGATGGCTACCCAGAGTGAGTTCAATAAAAGAAAATTATAGCTTTGTGCTTTGCTACAGCCAATAAATCATGAGCAGGTCTTGCACTGAGGCAAAAAATGATAAATAACATTATGTGGAAAGACTCTTTATAGGGTACCAGCTGAGCAGCCAGCTTAATTGTAATACCCCCAAAATGAACATCATGCGAGGATGATAAGTAATGGCCTGCTCATGAGGAATCGAGCATGCTGGGTTGTTAGGGAGACTGGTGGGTACGTGTCATGGAATGCTAAAGGTACACTGGTGATCTCTGTGGGAAACAGTGAGAACACACGAGCACAAGCTGTCAGGCCATTTTCTGATCAGTCTCCATTTTCTTCCTTCAGAAAAAATCTCTTCAGTGCTAGGTCAGCGTATCATTCTCTGACCTGGGGTCTTCTCCAACAGCCTATTCCTTTAGCCTGAAAGACTGTCTCCTGGAAATCAAAGCAGGTTAAAAGAAAAAGATGGCCTCAGGGACCCCTTGGAGGTGGTATAGGCCTTCTTTTCAGGGTTTGAATATGCCCTATTGAAGACTGGGGTTCTCTGACCAGACACATCACTGAAACCTCCAGTTATCTTATTTGTCACATAATAAAAGCCTTTCTCAGTGGTGGAGACTCCAAAATCAGCTGAAACCTAAGCAGGAGTTTTTGGTCTCCTGAATCAGTTCTTCCTAAAAGCAATTGATTTTCTGGTTTTGTTTCCTCTCTCAGTCTACTTTGAGTCAGTGACTAAAGCTCTAATGCTTTCTTCTCAATTTAGTTCTCCTGAGTAGGGGGTGCATTACATGCATGGCTTTGCAAATGAGCAGATATATGTGCTAAATGAAGATGGAGTAAATGCAGTGGAAAGTGGGTTTCTAAGTGGCGTTTTGACCGTTATCTCATAAATATTCATGGGAGTCCATAATATAGTAAGATATTTTCAATATAGTAGTAAACTAAATTATCATTTAAAGGCTATTTGTAGTAATTTTCTTACATTAGTAGGTAAATAACAGTTTAAGGCCAAATTTTGATCTGAATTTAATGGGAATAGCTTAAGGGTCTCTGATGAAATCAGGTGTAATACAGATCATACTGTGGCTCCAGACATTCAGAACTGCACTCCTATCTATTTCTTCTTCAATTTTACAGTCTCTGCTTAAATACCGTGGTGATTGTCAGTCAAGAAATGCCTCCAGGTGGATTTTCCCAAAAGACTCAGCGTGATGTCAATGGGAACAGTGCTTTAGAAAACCTCAGCTTGAAGAAAAATCAAAAAGGACAATAATCACTGGAATTCGGTTATCTATAAGCACTATTAAATTCACTATGGGGAAAAAAGGAGACGAGGGGGAAAATACGTTTTTTGAATCCGAGGTGATTATTTTTTATTGCTAATTAATAAACGTTTGGACTGTATTTATTCTCTAAAGGACCACTAGATGTCAGCACATATCTAGGCTAGCAAAACTGGAGCAGCAACCATCTGGTAGTTAAAAAAACCCTTCTACCCTGTAATGATGTAGTTTAGGTAACATACAGCCACTGGCTAAAATGGTTTTGTTTGGTGTCATAAAGATTTCAGGCACCTAAAACTGTAACTGACTGTCGCAGCCATCAACAGGGGCGCTTTTATGTATGTTACTTCTTGCACCTGTTCTTGGTTTGAAAACTAAATTCATTGTCATCTGCATTCTGTACATGGTCTTTCAGGAAGCACTTCTCATATGGAAGTCAGGTGCAGCCTTATAGTGAGGATGCTATTGTTTTTTTTATCTAAAGACTTCATGGCCAAACTTATTTTAAACATGAACATTACAGCTAATTCTGTTGAAAGTGGGGAAAACCAGAAGTCTGAACAAAATTTCAAACATAATATTCATAGCATCATATGTTGTGCAACCGTTCTGTGACATTGGTGAAAAAAAAAACCAAACCTGATGTGTTCTGAATGTGGTCAACTCACCTGTATAAGAAATAATGAAAAAAAATTAGGTTATTATGCATTCAGCCTATTTAAAATGCATAGACACAGTTCATCGCTTTGCATCATTTTTAAGTTAGATCAAAAGCCTTCTTGATTAATTTTGCCACACAGTAGTAAGGATTAGTATTTGGCCATATATATATGTTCATATGCTGTGTATTCGTTACCTAATATTTATCTAGATCCAGTGTCAAACCAAAGAAGAGTTTGGGTGGTTTTGACAGGCAATTTTTCTTAATCATCCGTATCTTCAGGACAATTGCATTTTGGAAAATCAGACACATAAACTGGAAACTGTCATTAAACAGTTTTTTTCTAATACAGTGGAATGCAGGGTCCTTGGCCATTCTAGCAATTTGAACAGACACTACTACAGCTGCTGCTAGCAGGAGTTAAGGGACATCATGTCACCGCTGAACCAGGCTGTAGCAAAGCATAGTGCAACCCTTGCAGTGCTATCAGTCAAATAGTTATCAAGAAAGGGCTCCATGCTCCTTCTTCACCCTGCTTCATCAGAGATACTTGGAGCGGAGGGGCTAGTGGCAGAACAAACGTCCCTCTAGAGACTATGCGAACTGAACCCTGAAGGGCAGGTACAGGGGGAGCCTGGGGATTAGATGCCTCAGTGGAAAAGCTGATGTTAGCTGAGGTGAATCTGGGCCCATAACAAGAAGTTAGCATGAAATGACTTGTCCCTTAGCCCATGAGTCACTTAACGAGCAGTAAAGCCCCAATTCCTTTTTTTCCACCATGTCTCTTGTGGCAGTGGCACTGTGCATATTCCGTGTACTGAGTTACAGATTCCTGCAGTGTCTGTGGTCCTGTGCACGAGGTACAGGGAGCTGGAGAAAAAGCAGAGAGGCTTTCCAGTGGCTCTGGGTGGCTTTCTTCAGTTTTCCCTTGGATATGAGTTGCTGAGAGGGAGATAATCCTGTAGCAGTTGCAGCCATCCTATTTGCACTTTGTATATACCCGGTCCAAGAGTTTGCTTCCTGTATCCTGTGTGCTGGTGGTTGGGGAGAGAACATTCAGCAGGTTGCCAGGCTTAAGTGCATTGCAATAATCAGCCTCTGCCATGATGGCTGTACTGGTCAGAGCATCCATCAGCCTGTGTAAGGAGATGCTTTGTCCTCCTAGCATTTCACAGTTGACCAAGTACAGAGAAGGAGAGATGCAGAATAAGGGTAAACTTGGAATCAAGAGTGAGATCAAGCCTGCTACCGAGTTTTGCTCACAGAAAATGCATCTCATTGAACTACAAACTTGACTAACCTTATTCACACTGTGCTTAAGGAAGGTTGCCTAGCAGCAGAGATCTTAGCAGGATTTAGCCACAAACAATTTCTTGCTGCCCATGTCTCATCTCTTAGTAAAGTTTAGGATTCATAGGAACACCAAAGGTGGAAAAAAGCGAGGCACAGCCCCTCTGGACCTCATACAAGCAAAGCAATGCAAATCTAGGTAGACTGGCTTTATTGTTCCTGGAAAATGAAGACTATTTGTATTGCACATATCACCTCATCTTTTTCTAAGACGAAATAAAGGAGTTGATTTGTTTGTTTAAACAGGTGGCTATAAATTTTGCTTGTTTCAGAAGGATAAATAATGGTGAAAGGTGGTAAGGAGCTGAGGGGGAGTGACGCTTGGTTTGAATTTCATTGTGACTATGTGCTGTCTTCATATCACATGAATATTTGAGAAATCTGAGAGAAAACTGGCTGAATAAATATGGATGTTGGAATCCGTTAGAAATACTTTGGTCGCTTGAGATAAAATCAATGATTTGTATAATTATCCTGACTTGGCACTCTGATACAAATGGCTCTTCTTCCTTAGCACAACTCTGTCCCCTGGCCGAAAGGAGAGGTTGATTGTCAGCAGTGCTAATGAAGAAATGGCAGCATCCCTTTAGCTGGCCACTGAGTAAGAGGTTCAGCAAAGAGGAAGTGAGCCTTGCAGTTTTCCATTACGTTCAATAATCCCTGTCACTACAGCATCAGCCCAGGATGAACTGGCAAGTTTTTGGCTCACCACTGATCATTCTCTTTCTTGTACTTCATCTTTCTTCATGGATGACTCTTACTTCTAAGGATGGTTTTTGACTTCTCAGAATTTAAATCCAGACAGACGAGTAATGCTTAAGAATTTTAAGACTGGTAAAAGATGGGATGGTAATTTTCAGTGTTAATGTGGTACCTGGAAGTACTTTAATTTCTGTTTGGTTCTAAAAGATGGGCTATGGTACCTGCTGGTGGAAGCTTGCATATCTTTGCTGCAGTCTATGCTGTGAATCAAAATGGGCAGATAATTTGGGTGAATAGCTCTGTAAACTATTGTGAGGTGATATAAAATACATATGTATATTATTTCCTAGTGTTGTGTTTAGCTCATAAGACAGTAACATCTCCAAATACATTCAAATCCGCCCCTATTGCTGAATCAGGCCTTTCCCTTGTTGAGGATATGTGAATTTTTACTTGGTAGCACTTCCTTGGTACTCAAGTGCTGTGTTCAGCTTTGTCCCATTTTAGTGAATAATTTTTGGTTAAAAATAAAACCAAAACTGATTTTTTTTTCAGTCATTCTGTTTTGCTGCTTAAGGCAGAAAAATATCTTTCTTCCTGAATGAATGAAAAAGATTAGAGCAACTGATTTCACATTCACATCTCTAATGAAATGGAAACCTTTAGCCTCCAGTTCATCTATTGGGTATAAAGGAAAGGTATAATTTGTGTGGGGATCTATTTTGTCCAGTTCCTGACATCAGTTGCTTTTTGTGCTATAGCTCAGTATTTACACCCAGAAGGATCCAAAAAAGATAATGTTGTAGCAGTTACGCATGGTGATAGACACTGGGATTCAGGGAAATAAGGACAACTTTCTAACAAAGGAGATAATTCATCATTGGAAACCATTTATGAAGAATATTGGGGGGTCCTTGAAAACTGTTTAAAAATTTTTTAAAATCCAGATTCAGTGACTCTTTTTTTTTTAAAGATTTATTCTGGTTCAATTGCACACAGTCATTCGACTTGATGCAGGACTTAACAAAGGGAAATCGTAAGGCTTTTAATATTTTGAAGGTTATTAACCATTAGGTCAAACCCATCAGTTCACTGATAAGAAGAAATAGTCTGATAACAGCGTCAATGTACAGTCCTCGTCTCTCCGTGCTAAAGTCTTGCTAAAAGGGAATTATAGGATCAGATGTGTATTGATTAATTGTATATTATTTTTCTGAATTGAGAACATTTCTCCATGTAGATCATGTTCTCTTTCTATTTATGGCATTTTAGTGTTGTATGCATCTCACAAAGAGGCTTATTTACTCAAAGTGAGGCTGGTTTCATCAAATGCCCATCATGGCCACATCTTTTTGGACAGGTTTGTTTGGGAAGGCGGTGTGCTGCCCTGTGTATCTATAAACCCTGAATCTTTGTGTGTCATGACAGTCATGGGCTTAGGGTGGTTTCACATCCTAAACCAGCATAGGAATTCTGTAAACTGAATGACTGCACTAGTATATCCTTCGTTACTTATTCCGGAGCAGTACATGTAGCTTTAAATGATGAATCAGACAGAATGAAGCTGGCCATTAGAGTGCACTTGATGTTAATTGAAGCCATGACTCATTCATTTGCATTTTTCCTTTCCACAAAAAGTGTTTAAGTAAGACCCTTTGCTCCTTTTAAGATCTGAAATCTGTGTCTAGCTATGTATAAAAGAAACTACTGATCACACTGGTTGATCAGACGGTGCTTTAATCTGGTATCATGACCATGTATTGCAATTTGAACTCCTTCAGTTTGAAAACTGACCAGAAATTTTGGGGATCCTGCCTTTCTGTGACACCTGTGGGATACTGTGGCCAAGGGTGGGATACTGAGATTGTTCTGGGTCACTGGTTACCCCACGTGTGAACAGTGTCTCCTCGTCCAAGGCCTACTTGTCAGTCCAGTTACTCATCATGCACACACATCGCTGAAGTAAAAGGCAACCAAAATAAATTTTCCATATTTCTCCTATTTTATTTTTCCTACTGAAGATCAAGTAAAGATCAAATCACAGTGAGCAAAGCAGTAGACTGGCTACTGTAAATGCATGCAATAAGTGACAGTCCTGGGCTCAGGAATTTTTCAATTTAAATTGACTGGGTATCTGAAGATTAGGAAGGGAAAACATTGCAGAACAGTGACAGGATTAGTTGTAATGGGGAAAAATTTCCCAGAAGTTGGAGGACAAATAGAAATCCCATCTCCACAGGGCAGGAATGGACTAGCTAGAATTCCCCAAATAGGAAAGCCTTGCAACAACAGAATGTCTTTATAAAATGTATCCTTTTTTATACCACTGGAAAAAAAATAATCCTGTAGTATTGTGTAGTAAGGATATAATTTTCAACCAAGTTCTGCAGCTTGCTCAGATGGTCTTCACAAGATTTTTCTTTCTCTTTTCTGTTAGATTCTAACAGACTATATAAACTAGGTATTAATTTGGCCCATTAAATGTTAAAAGATTAACACTTTTCTCATTTTTCTCACAATTTAGAAGTGAGTTACATAGTTGCATTACAATCATTCCACTTCATTTTACTTTTCAAGTCATTTTTCTCCCAGCGTTAATTTTGTCCGTGCTGCCGCATTCAGCTCAGGACATATCTCACTGCAGTCCATTATCTGACCAGTCGAGCCTGCAGCAACAGGGAATCTTACTTAATTGGAAAGATGCACTGATGCAGAAAAGGTAGATGTAACTCCTTGCACTACCTATACCTTTTAAAAACGCATCATTACAAAGATGACACACTGTCATCTAGTCTTTGATCTGAAAGATTTTCAGAAGCTGCCAGAGTCAGAAAGTAGAAGGGCTGAAGCCTAAAATTCCTTCCATGTTGTGTTATGGCGTAGATGTGTAAAGAATGACTGTACAGAAAACATCAGGTGAGAATTTTTAGAAGCTTTTCAAAGCAATCAGTGAAATCTGATTTAAGAGTACCACTTCATTTTGCACTTAATAGTGTTCTCCAGATAAACTGTATTCCAATATACTTCACAAAGTTAAATAATACAGCTACTGAGATAAATAACAGCAGAAGGAGACAGTCACAGCAAGTTACAGGCTCGGGGAACAGCTGTTTTCAACTGAGATATAAAATGAAATGGCAAAATTACAGTGCATTATTCTATACCACAGTGGCCAGAGGTTTTCAGCAAACTCCACCATACCTGAAATCTCTCAAATAATAAGCAAAATCAAACAGACAAGAGTGGTTGTAAGAGTTCAATAACCTGAGCCCTGCTGACCCAACTTCTGTTGAAACCGAACCTGACTGATCCTAGACTGTGCTTAGCAGGGAAGACCAAGCGTAACGTGGCATTAATTTTCCTCTTTCTGACATTGCTTGACTGAATGCGCTGTAGCACTTAATCCTTCATGCTCCCATCAGAAGGATCTAATGTGAGAGGCCAGTGGTAGCCAGTCCCTTCTGTCGCCTGTCCAGTAAAGCAGTGTGAGCTCAGGCAGTTCGGTCCTGGAGTATGGTCCAAAATTTGACTGACCTTGGCAGTTGGCAATTGTGAATTCTGCCTAGTCTTATTTTCCTTGATCCTGATGCCAGAGCAGGTTTCCAGGTCATCAACTGCAAGAGCAGCATTCTTCTGGAGATGGAAAACAAACCTTAGCCTAAAAAATACAATAGAATTACCTCAATTTACCCCTACAGAGAAGCACACAAAAGCATCTGTAGCTGATCAGCCTCTATATTCTTAGCTCAGATTGAAGTCATTATCAGAGACAGTTTTAAAATTTTGAATAGTACAGGGAGAAAAAGATGGAGATATGTGCCATAATATTTCATCGGAAAAGGTCTTGTAGGTATAGTTGTCAACTGTTTAAGATTTCGCCGTTCATATATCTTTTTTAACAGTCAGTTTCTTTCAAAACCTATACACTTTAAATTTGACACACTTCAGGCAGAGAGGTGATATCGCTACAATGCCATATCCCAAGCCTGAAGAAACACAAATAATGCTATAAAAGTTGTACACATTTTACCACTGTCTCAATTTTTTACTGCAGAAATGTTGATTTAGTTAGATCCTTAACTGTCTTTTCCCTGTAGTACCCTCAGCATCCCAGTAACAAAGAGCCAGCTGCTTCTCCCAGCCTCCATTTAACACTCAGACAGGAGGAGTCATGCTGTGCCCAGTGTTACTGGGGCTCACGAAGACGAAATGGGAATATATTCAGCCTACTTTTTAGGGTTTGCCTAGTAGCTTTGGAAATCAGTAGCATATATGCATTGCTCATCTGAAAGAAATTTTTAAGGTGCTCCTCATAGCTTTCTCCTCCTACCACAGTAAAAACCACAAGATGTGCCCCACAGAAGCTGGGCTGGGGGGGCCAGGGGGGAAGTCCACTCCAGGTATGTGCTGATTTTAGAGCCTGTTAAATGTTGAACAAGGCAAACTAATCTGCAGTTATTTTGTGGGACTATGGTATTTTGTTAATACTAATGACTGATGAGTGAAGGATATAAACATTACCTTTGTTGAGGATCTGACAAGAACACCTATCCTTGTTAAACTTAGTGAGTTAGTTAATGGCATTTTGGGAATCAGAACATGTGAAAAGGAAAATGATTCTCTGTATTTGAAAATCTTTCATAAATGTTCACTCCTAAGCAACACACTCAATATTCGAGATGCTCTGCTTTGTTATTCTTACAGTAGAGCTTTACTTACTTAGGCCTGATTCATTTTTGGTTTAATCTCTGTGTGTGGTTGAAAAGACCCAGGGACCAATTTTGGCTCATCATCCCTCCCACTTACGCCACCTATGTCAGGTTTGAATATGAAAAAGAAATCAATGTTGTACAAAAGGGATACAGTGTAATGACAAAAAACTACTGTGTAGCAGAGGGTGTTTGTTTGTTGGGTTGGGTTTTTTTTAATATTAGGGCTAAAAGGATGACTTTTTCAGAAACTTGTTTAAAATGATTACAAATTAAATGCTCTGCTCAGGAAAATGATAGAATGCAATTGGAATCAAAAGGATAATTTCAAGGGGATAAAAATCCCTGCAATGCTAAATGGAAATGGCTGCTGTATTTACAAGGAAAGACAATAGCAGTATGCTGTCTGGCATTTCTTCTCATTGCCCAGTAGCTCAAAGTCTAACCTAGGAAAGGTATGAAGAAATGGAGAGTATTTTTAACCCATAAATTGTGAGGGTCAAGTGGATTTATCAGAGGAAAGAGAAAAACCTGACGTATTGTAAGGAAATGTACAGAACTGGTAGGTGAAAGTAAGCTTTTAATAAACATCTGCCAGCAAGCACAATGTTGGAATACCTGTGGTGGTAAATGTTTTGGAATCTATAAGTCTTTCTGGGCTGCACTCCTATAAACTAATGAAAACAATTTTGATGTATGTTTGGTTGGTGAGCATTTGGCCACCCACAGTCATCTGCTTGAAAGCGTTGTCTTTGGCATTGCTAAGTGCCTGTATCCCTAAACAAGTGCTTATTAGAAGTGAGTCCAGCATGGAAGTGTGCAGTGCAAGAGAGGTAAAGATTTGGGGTGAAACTTAAACCAACATTTTTAAGTAAGACAAGTATGAAGCCAAAGGCTATCTGGCATTCCCCTGAACTGGCAAATTGTTTAAGTTACTAATGGAATGTAGGTGAGACTGGCTTTTGCAAACCGTGAAGCTTGCAGGAGAATGACTGTGGGGAGAATAAGACCTCTTTTTTGTGTCTATGTTGGTGGCAACAGTGGGAGGGGTATCTCTTAGGGAGCTGTGATGCTGTAGGTAACGGAGCTGAACGCAGTGCTCACATAAGCCTAGCCAAAACTCCGGTTTGTCAAAGACACCCTGTTTGCAAATATTAAATGGATATTGAAAGCATGGTTGTGAACAATTTGTATTTTTAGTAGCAGGAAAGCAGGATAGAGAATCGTGCTGCCAAAGCATAATATATGTAATATACACTTCTGGAACTAATTATTGTTTTCTGAAACTACTGCAGAGTTGTAGCTACCGTGACTGAAAAGAGAAGGCTTTGTATGTTAACATTATACAAAGAGAGATAGGTTCTAGTCCCAGCTTTTGCAAGAAATTAAAATAATTCTAATTCCAGTAGTGCTTATCCTCCCCAACAACACTGGATTGGCTTTTAGACTGCTTTGCTGTCTCTTAAAATTGCTAGCCTAGAAAGTTCAAAGTGCTTTGCAGGAGTTCAGGGAGTAGACACCTGCATGTATTTTTACTACTGTGAAAACTAAGGCAGATGAGTATGATAGTCTGATTTCCTAAGGACTCCGCTCACTTTAATGTGTCTAGTAAGATGGATATCAGCGCATGAAGGAAACAAGAAGCAGCAGTCTTCTGTGATACTAATAGGCTAAATTTCTGGATTCACAGCAGAATATCAAAGCTTGCTTTCACTGAGTGTTTTATTCTCCTCTGTATATTTGCCTCAGCAAGAAGATTGCATCCCTATGGTACATACATAAACAACTAAACCAAAGACCTACTGTGGGTTATTAAAAAGTGCCCAGATCTGATTTCACAATTGCAAGATATGGATAATTCTGTGGCCTCTTGAAGGCTGAATACAGAATGTGCAACCTGGAAAAATGGATATTGCGGTACTGCAAATATTAGTTGGTCAATGTGTTGCCAACACAAGCTTAAGTTTTCATTATGTTGCTCAAAAAGAGGCCCAGGGAGGGGAAGCACTCAAGAAATCAAACTGACAGTGTGCAAGATATCCTACATCATCAAGGACAGCTGCCGAAGCAAAGCAAGCGAGCAGATACGATCCCAGCTCCTGTACTGCTTGCCGGTGTCCATTGGAATGTGTCAGATGACCGAATATGAATGGGCTCCGGTGGGAGGGATGGCCTTTTCCTTGCAAATATTTCTTCAGCTCTTATGTTGCCCCTCAGCAATAATGGTTGGCTTTTTATAGAACACTGATTCGTTGGCAACCTTTAGGTATTTTATCGATTTAACATTTCTTCAGAGAGACAGTGAAATATATGACCTGCGGACAATGTGATTTTTTGAAAGCTGATGCTGGTGTCAAGAGCATGTTGCCTGGTTCAAGCTCTGCTGTCTCTGGAGCTCATTAGAAGATGTTTTACATATGCTTTCTGCTCTGTTTATGAGCTACATTTCTTTTTCCACAGTTGTTAAGGGTGCTGTTTTACACTGCCTTCAGTGTATATTTCAAACAATCTTGCTGAATTGAGTCATTTCATGGTGAAGTAAGTTGAATGTAAGAGAAATATGCCTTGTTTGGGACACTGTAGTCCAGTATATCAAAGCAATAAAGAGCGAGGAACAGGTTGGGAGAACTTTCAGAATCCATTTTATTTATTACTTAAAAGTAATGAAGCAAAATGTAGTTGTTTGTGCCCTCTGAATGTTAATCTCCCCAGTTGCTGAAATCACCGTAAGAGGTGGGAGCAGGCTCTGAAAGAATTGTGTAGCGTATCTGAACAGAAGGCTAGTTGGCAGGATACTGAATCAGAAGCTAATGAGCAGGCAGGGCTGGGATTTGGCGTGTGGTAGAAGTGGGTTCACCGCGCAAAGGTTTCAGAAATAGAAATGCAGACCTGATCAGCCACGTTTGTGTTGAGACATGGGCGGGCCAACTATGAAGGCTTTTGAGCATGCAGCAGCCACCACTGACCATTTGATGCCAGTGTCTAAAGGTAGCTCTAACTTTAGGTTTCTATTTCTGAAAATCTGGCCCAAGGCTTCAGGGTTTTCTAAATTGTGCTGCAAAAGGCAAAATGTGTAGCAGAACAGAGATAATAGTATTCACTATCCTTTGACAGATACTTTGTAATACTGACATGTCAGGCCGAGCATACTTCAGCTCCTGTTCCTCTACATCTGTGTGTATCAAAAGAAGATGTGATTGAAGGAGCTCCTATTTTCTCCCTCCCCTTCCTCCTCCCTTGCTTTATCTCTCCAGGCATCCTCACAGGTATTAGTATTGCAGCTGCTGCTATTTAGCCAGTATTGCTGCACCATCCCTGTTCTTCTTTTCCATTGTAGAGATGGACCAAGGAGACATTTGCTAAGCTTAAAGTTGCTTTTTGTCCACTGAAAGCTTGAGCTGAGAAGCTGGGAGACCACATAGTACAGCAGCACCCTTCCACACCAGGCAGGGGATGGTTCAGTGATGGCACTGAATAAGCAGGCCAGAAGACTGGAGTCGGTGCACCTGGGTTTGGTGGTAGAGACAGTAGCTGTTGTTACTACTCATGATTAGCAAGAGGTGGAAGTAGCCCCATGTAGAAACAGAGGGATTTCCAAAACTGATGGGGCAGTTTTGTCCGAGAGCCAGCAGTAGTGTAATACAGACTAAAAGCAGCTGGCCAGCTGGCCTTTCCAAAATCTGGCATGAGCTGTAAATCACAAGGTCCCCCCCTTACATAAGCAGACCTACTGTAACACACACGGCTCATCCCTGAGGAGCTCTAAATAGCCGGAGCTGGAATAGCTCCTGTGTCACTCCAGGTTTCTGCTGATGCAAGATAAAGTTACATTGGGATGGAAATGCCATGGTGAATCAGATTGGAGCACAAATGGTAACGACTTTTGCCTGTTTGCTTAAAGTCAGGTGATAGCTGGTTCTACACAGAAGCAGAGCGTAAGCGAAGCCTTCCTCCTCCTGCTCTCTGCAGTGGCCAACTTTTGTGGTCAGTGAGGACTGCATGCATTGAACAGCTGGTGGTGGTGGGTGGACTAGAGTCCCCAAAAGAAAGTCTGATGAAAACAAACCTGTGGTCTCCACTCATCCCTCCAGTACAGGCAGCAAAACTAAGGCATGTGAAAGGCGGTGGATGTTACCGACCCTCTCAACTGGCTCAGAATTTGTCTGAGGACTTCTGCAGCCACAGGCACCCTCCCCTCCCTTTCTAACAAACCTGGTGTCTTAGAGTTGATTCTGATGTTTTAATCTTTAAAGCAGGAAGCAGTGAGAGCAATAAAATTTAATCAACAGAGTACTTGCTTTATCAAGTAAATGGATAATTGTGACATTTGACATTCTTACGAGACTCTATTTCTTGAACGTTTGCCTAATTATCTCTCCCCTTTAAAAATTCTGCTCAGATTCTAGCTTACCAGTTCACCACATAATCAGATTCAGCTTTTCTGAAACATTTTATTATTATTGTTTTTGCTGTTGTTGTTAGTGCGTTCTCTTGGAAATGTCAAGTGTGTTGTCAAATATTGTACTGATTTCAGTTTCCTTTGTCACAGCCCTGGGCTTTATTAAGAAACTACATAACCGTGAGTAGGTCATTCCAGTAACCAGCTCTCTGTCCTAAAGAGGAATGGGATGACTTGGATCAGAATCCAGAGAATCTCTGTATAGTTAAAGGAGCTCTTTTAAGGTCCCTTTCAACTCTCTTTTCTGGGGTTTTTGGATCAGCCCTTTACAGCAATGGTATCTTTGCATTCCAGAGGCATATTTTTGTCAATGTGTCTGTGTCACCTAACTATAGTTGTCAGAAACTAGGCATTCATCAGGTTCCCTCCTGTGTCATTGGAGGAAGAAACAGCATCTCCTGGAGGCAACTTACCCCCGATGTCTGTAATGCCTAATCTTAGGATGAGTGGAATTTCCCTCTGAAAAAGCCTGTTTCTCCCAACTGATAGAGGAAACAAGGAAAAAGTGTCTTAGACTAGACATTCAAGATCTAGACAGCAGAAGTTTGGTAAAATTAGTTCTGCCTGAGGGAAGTGTCATTCTGTACCTGACAAGTTTGTGAAGGTTCCAAAACTGACAGGACAAATGCATGGACTAGGAAATATAAATGCGTCATCAATGGTTCAGGAAGCTGTAAATTGCTAAATGTCTGGCATGGTACTTTGGGACAGTTGCTGTACATGTTAACTCTGTTCTTGTTCTCTTCCCTAAGCATCCAGTTCTGGCCCCTGTTAGAGAGAGGATTCTGGCAGGCAGGATCTCTGGTCACATCAGCCATGACTGCTACTACACTCCTGAATTCCACCCATGTTGAATATTTCTTAGCATTCTCTCAGGTGTAGTCACAAAGGATAGATAGTGTGTGTGTTTGGGAGATTAGTGCAAGGCATGTGTATCATCTGAATTTCCTTTCTGCTTCAAATAGTCCATACACCATGTGCCAGACCTGTGCATAAAGTTGGCATTGAGTCCACAGAGTGTGAGCTGGTTTTCTGAATGGATGAGAAGGCAGGTGGCAAGCCAAAAAAGCTAGTTTTCGAAGCCTATGGCTGGAGAATGAAAGACACGGATGTGTAAAGAAATACCCATATTATGGATCTAGACAGCCATTAATGAGTGTGTGTCCTTGTTATCATACCAAGGTTATAAGCCCCTGCTTACGCACAAGACAAATCTAGCTTGTCTAGCTTAAACACTGGCAGTTCAAACTCCCTCTTAATTACAAGATTTATGCCTTTGCCTTTATCCAAAGGACTGATCTAAAGCAATGAAAGACTAGTTCAGTCTTTTAAGTCCCCTTGCTTCTTGTTCTCATTATCATAAAGGTAAAGGTGCCAGTTAGAGTTGGGCATACATTTTTATAATTAAAGCTTTAAAATGTAATAGTGAAGTGAATGTCTTACACTTTGGAACCTTTGGTTGCTCCATCAAATATTGTTTGTGATCTTCATAATGAAATGAATGCAGTGGGGTGCTGAAATGCTTCAAATAATTTGTCCTCAGGGTTTCCTCCTCTTGATCTCCATTTTTGTTTTAGAAAATTGCTTTCCTGTGGTGCAATGGTTTGCGAGGTTCTGGCAGTGTCACCCAGTAGTTCAGAGATTAGTCCTGAGTCATCCACAGGATAGAGTCGCAGGTGTATGTTATGCATGGCTGGAACTCCTCTGAATCTGCCAGCATCAATGCCACTTGTTACAGGGCCAGGGGGGAGTCAGGATGGCTCATTTAGCATATTGATGGCAGGGCACCTGGAGCTTTTCATTCATTCAGAATGTGATTTTCCTCCTTTTAGAGTTTACTAGTCTATCGGACTGACTTCATCCTGAGGCTTGTCTCACAGCTTCCAATTTATTCCAATTTATCTTTAAGAAGACCAGGAAACATTTTGGTCCCACTGAATTTGGTAGGAAGAATCTCAGAGGTACTCCAAGTGGAGCTACAAACGTCTCCTCTCTTGCACCTCTGACCTCGTAGATGATCTCGTCCTTTCCCCTCTCCCTCCCCCTGCCTCCTTTCAAACGCACTCACGTTTTCTGTCAGGCATTTCATCCCCTCAGCAGTCCCACAAACACTTTACGTGATCTGCACTCTGCTGGTAAGTACCCACTTGGTGGTGGTTTGTGCTGGAGTAGTTTGCTCGCTACCCGGTGTGTCCTGGCAGGTGGGGTGTCCTTCTTCAGAGAGAGGTGAAGAAGCACTGCTGTCCTTGCACACAGAGAGCAGTAATTTCCTTACCGGTGGAGCAGTAGCTTTAGTGCTCCTTCATTGCCTGCCTACTGAGACTGACAGTTCAGATTATTGTGTACATTCAGAGAGATCTAGGAAGAACATAACAAGTTCCCTGTGCCTGGGCAGTTACTTCTTTTACAACACCGATTCTGCTAGATAAGCATATACTGTTTATGTGAAGAAAATAAATCAGTATGTGTTTGTTTTGAGAATACAACATCGTAGAATAGATTTAATTTCATTGCAACATTATCAACATTGATAGCAAATATCTTTAAGGCAGAACAGAAGGGTAATGTGTTTCTTCTTTTTCTGTTATCATCTTCATATTGTTTTCCTTTCTATTTGATCCTGCTGCAATAGACTGAGAACCTTTGTGAAAAGCACAGACAACTTCGGCTCCCAACAGATTACTCGGTGCCTAGCAAAACTGGATTTTAATGGGCGTTTGATGTCATGTTAGTAAAGTATTATTTTGTGCTGCTCCATGGCAACATTATTTTCACATTTAAATCCTTGGAAAAAAACACGCTTGCATGCTGATCGGATCAAAAACTGGATCTCACTTTTGGAAGATCTGTGAATCTTTTAATAATGCCCTTCTGAAAGCATTGATGATGGTTTTATGTCCAGCAAAGTTAGCATACCTTTTCAAATTAAACAAATTATGATTTTCTCGAACCACACTTGTTTGAAGTAACCCTGTACACATGATAATTTTTGGACTGTATGTTTCTCCTCTGCTCTTCCTAAGCACTCAAATAGAATCGAAAGGAAAATCCTCTGGAGTAAATACAAAAAAATCCACCCAGCTTTTATGGTGGTGCCTACCAAGCAGTGAAGAAGCACAGCATGAATACACTTAGCAGAAAGTCTCCTGTACACCAAGAGCCCTTCTGCAAATGGGCAGGCTTCAGAGGAATTCACAACACCCCTCTGTTTCAAAGCCCTCATTAAAACAAATATTTTTCTGCTTACCTGTGGCATTTCTGCAGTTTTTCAGAAGAGTATTAGTGTTTATCTTAACCTCTTGGGAAGAAATTCAGCTCCATTCAAGAGCCAGGAAAAGGTATAGACAACCATTTATGTCTCACTTAAAGCCTTGTTTTGAAGGTTTAAGTGCAATTTTCTACACGGAGATGAATTTCATTCTCCAGTAGTTCTAAGTATGCTGTTAAAACTGGCTATATGTCACACTGAAGGGACAGCTCATCTCATGGTCCCTGTGATGTTCCTTAACCTTTTTTACACATACAGTACCTATAAAATGCCTCTACCCAGAGCAGAATTGCATCTTGCTTGCTTCCTACCTTCCTTGAATAATAAATAGGCCATATTCTGTTGGCCAGAACAATTCTTGAATTTGAGATTAATTCAGCAAATTACGTTGGTTGAAACAAACAAACAAAGCTAAAAAGAAGAGATGGAAATGTTGATGAGAATAGTTCTGATATTTTCCAAACATGAGTATTTAAGCATTAGAGATTTGATTCATAACGGAACTTAGATACCACTTAGAACTATACTAAAGAAGGGGATGATACCTTCCTTTTCTCCGTTAGTAGTCCATATTCCAGTGGTTCGTGCTTGGAATTTGGATGAGGGAGTTTTAAATCCAGGCTGAACCTAAATCACAATGGTGATTCTCACAACTTGGAACAGGCCTTGTTGCTCATCTCTAGGGCATTGTGTGTTGACTACTCCTGATGTAACATTTTTATTACAGAGTAAAACAGAAGCATTTATTGCAGTAAATAAGAGCGGCCAGATAGCTTCCTTTACAAGTAAAACCTGAAACCATCCAGAGTTATTCTCACTGTCCTCCCATCAAACAAATATTTGAATATGTTCTATATTAAAGATAATTTTCAAATTGAAAACATATAGTTTAGTGTTGAGTCAAAATATTTTTTCCATTTCTTGTTTGGGTGGTTGAACCAAAAAAATTGGATATTTTGCTTTTTATTCACGACTGGCCAGAGTTTCAGAAGAATATGCTTTTAGTGATGTAGGTATTAATTATAATGGGAACTACTAAGTGCTAGAGCGAGAAGCTTTAAGCAGGTTAAACAGTAGTTTAAATAGAGTACATTGTGCAGACATAATTATTTCAGCTGCAAACTCCCACCAAAGGTAAAACTGATGTAAAATCTTATAGACTTTTAATTAACAAGATACAGTTGAATCACCTTAATGGATTGTGGGGTAACAGACTTGGTCTATAAAAATATTTTGTGACTCATTTTCCAGTTTTCCAGGAACTTGGATGTAGTAAACAAACCAAGAAGTGGGCCTGTTAAAATTATTAAGGTAAACCAAGTACTGAATAGTCCTCTGCTCCAGGTTCAGCAAAAACACTGTCATTAAAACAGCAGGCTGGAGGGAGAACTACTAATACATAAATGGCTGGCCATCCTCTGCTGCGTCCCCTTTTCTGGCTATGGCAAGAATAAGGTAGAATTCAGTGCCGGAGAAACGGTTCTGGTAATGACAATTGTTGAAAACCAGGTGTGCTATTTCCTTTGTTAAAATCCTGCTTTGTGGTGACTTTTTGCAAGTTCTCAAGAAGTATTCCTTTCATACAGAACTTTGTCCTTGGTGCAGATCAATACTTTTCATCTGTGGAAGTTTGCTGAAGTAGGAAAAATTACATGGCTTCCAATTTTTTGTTGTTAGAGGAATGTATCCTGGAAGATCCTCAAAAACATGTTCCTTAATATGGGCTAATCTTCTCTCTTCCTCTAGCACTTACAGCTCTCCTCTGTCCGGCCAGTCTGTTTAAAATGAAACTTCTGCTAGCATTGTGGGTAGCACGTCCCGATTGTCTTACAAGATTTCCCCACCTACAGGGTACCCTCTTTTTAACAGTTGTATCAGCTATCTTAGGTGAAGTTTACTATACACCAGCTTCTCCTTCCCTGCCTGTCACCCTCAGGAAACAACGTTAAGGCTTCTGCTTGAATTGTTACAGTTCCATTGGGTTGCTAAGCACATTTTAAATGTAGGCTGTCATTTCTTTCTTCGCTTGCTTTCTCCCTCCTCTCTTTTCCTCCCTTTGTCTCCAAGTCCATTTGTGATATGTTTGTGGAGTTGTTCTTCAGCTTCATTAGAGCATTGATTTTTTTTTGGTTAATTTACCTAATTCCCAGTCAAATGAGGACATGGTACTTGTAAATCATTTAGTTTCTCATTAATCTCTTCCAGTACTGGCTCCATTTTTTCAGCTGCCTTCTTATTTACTATCTCTAGCGAAAAATATCCAGTGTTTCCATCACTTGTCACAATTAATGTCACGGTTGCTGTGGATCCATTGGCCTGAATAATCAACATGATTTTTTTTTATTAGAAATCAAAATATTTGCTGCTGCTGTGGAAAGCTGCATCTTAAATCCCATGCAAGGAAATTCACTAAATGAAATGCAATAAGCAGGAGATGTAAAGCCTGTCTGTTACTTTGTGCCAAATCTTATTCATTAGTTTTTCTTTAACAATAGCTGCGGAATCTTAAGATGCTGTTTAGAAGAGCAGAAATCCTGAGAGCTGCACCCTTATGCCTTGATACCTCTCTGGCAGAGATCCCATTGAGATGAGAGGAATAAGGACTTCAGCAGTCACTTGAGAGATGGAAGTATCAGCTTAGTCCAACCCAGAGATAAAGAATTCTCTGCTGCTCTCCTCTGCTATGAAACACTGGTATCACACCAGACTTACAAGCTGCTTACAGGTAGATTGGCAGGCTAGGCAGGGTGTCTGCTCACATAGCAAGCTAGCAAGAAAATAATTTTCTCCTGAAATGAAGTGCTTTTCAGGTCAATAGGTGGTACTCCCCCTTCTGGGTCAGGACCAAACGGTGCCCTAGCAGGGTAGGAAAGACAATTAGGCTAAATTCCCTAATAAAAGGAAGGTTTTCATTGCCCATAGGCATTACATTAGTTTTATTGTTTAAGTAGAATGGGCCACACCTTTAATGTTCCCTGGCCAAATCTGTCCTTTAGCTGCATGACAAGAGTGAACTCCTGTGCCCTCTAACTTTGCTCTGTACTATATGACAGCTTTTCAAAGTGTCTTTTGTTGTGTTTCAGAGATGTTTGCAGCCTGTTTCTGTATAGGCAGATATATGCTTTGTGGTCATTCATCTCAGCCACTGTTATTATATTTGAAAAGAGACAGATTTTGCCAATAGACTCTTCCTTGCTGTTACTCATCCTGACTTTTTCCATAGGCTTTGTGCAGTAGTCGCTGAAAACAACTTCAATGCCATGGTTTTTTTAGTTGCCACTCAGTGACTCATCTTCCTCTGGCTGTAATGGGATTTAAGGAGCATTTAACGTTCTCTGCCATGCAAGGGGCAGTTGCTTAGCCAAGGCAACGATAAGCATCTTAGACTTACTATAGATAGAGATGTTAGGCTGATGGGAAGGATTAAAGCATGTAAACATTTTGTATTTGAGACAGCAAATAATAAGTACTGCCTCTTCAAGAACAGAAGTCCTACGCAGGGAAGATCAGGCCACAGTGTTTCTTCATGTGGCAAAAATATCAGAGGAGGTGGAAGAAATTGGTGAAGCTTTGTTTATAAAGTATACATCGGTTAAATTGCTGTCCCTTGCTGATTGGTCTAATCCTTTTAATGAGGCTAGGTAAGCAAAAAGGAGGCAGTAATGATGCTGATGACTCAGAGATTTCTCTCTCTGAAAGAAAACAAGCAGCACACAGTTGTCTAAGCAGTACAGTACAGTGACTCTCCAGGTGTCCTTTTCACCTGTAAAATGTTTGCTGGATAGCAAGCTAACCAAACTCAGAAGCTCACAGTGTCCCTAGGTACAAGTGCTAGAATACAAATCAGTATATTGCACGAGCGTGAGATGTGTTATGTTTCAGCCACCCTTCAGCTTGCAGTATGCATTTTTCTTAAGCCTGGATTTGTGTTGGTCTTTTTTGTTTAAAGAACGTTGCAGCAGCGCAACAGCTCTGAAGCCAGGGCCAGCACACAGACACTGGGGTGCTGTGCTCTGCTCTGACAAATGGGGTTTACACCCATCTTTCTTCAGGAAACTGCCATGATCCGAGCATAAAGGATAGTACTTCGTTTACACCACCACTCCCACCCCCACCCCCTCATTCTGTTTTTTGTACAATAATTAAAGATTTGAGGGGTATGCTTTGTATTCAGTGACTTCCCCATGGAAAGTCCTGGGACACCATCCCTTCATCACCGTTTCTTTCACTGTTTATTGTATTTTTTCACTGCCAAATTCTAGTCACTTCTATTGACCTGGGACTGTAAACTCCCTGGTGAGAATCCTGACCACTAGATGAGAGGATTAGGTTACTTTCCTTCACCCAAGGAGCTTTTAATTTTTCATGCAAAGTGAAGCAGACTCAGCCAGGGAGATGGTAAGGTCTTCTACCCCATAAAGCAGCCAGACACTTGTGGTAAGAGCAGTTTTTTGGAGAGACTAGTTGAATCCCATCAGGCAATAAACAGCTTTGAATGTGTGTTTTCTACTGCTTCATTTGCTGAATTTACCACTGGATTGTGGTACAAAAGGGGGAGCAGTAGTTCATCTGTTAGCTATGCTTCAAAAGGCAGGAGTACTACTCTTCCTTTAGACACACCAACAGACCGCCACCTGGGTCACCTGCCGACTGGAACACCAACTGGTGGGACCCAGCACGGCTTGGGATTTGATTGCCAAGTGATGTTAAGTATCTGCGTGCATGGCCAGAAATACTCTAGATACTTGGGGAACACTCACGTTTACACTTGAATCCCCTGAGGGACTTGAGGATTTACATGCCAGCTGGGGAAGGAGGCAGCCAGCAGATTTATGTATCTTAACTTCAGGGTTGGGTGGTACAGAGAGAATTGAAATGTAGATCCCCTAGCCTTTTTGTGCATCTGGTACTTCGTAGCTTTACCCCTTGAACAACGTGGCCTTCTGCCATTGCAACCTCATGCCAGGAAAAACACAGTAATGTTATGTTTGGTGCCAGTTGTACAAATTACATGCAGAAGACTAGTTAGGGGAAATTTTAGAAGATCTGAATTATTTCTGCAAGGGGAATTTTTTGGTTGGTTTTTTTTTTTTTTCACCAGCCTCAGTTAATTAGTAGGACTCCAGATTGTAACAGTGCAGTGCTTGAAGACATGTTGGATTGCACTGAGACATGTTTTTATGGGAAACTTTCATATGCAAGTTTTGATGATACAGTGAAGTCGTCGAAAAATCCAGCAGCACTCCATCTGACAGCTCCAGCGCATGCACACTGCCTTGGATATCAGAACCCATTTTGTTGCAGGCCAGAACATTTCACATTTGACTTCTTTTTCTTCATACAGTTTTTTACAACAGTTTCAGTTTTTGATTTGTCACTATAGAAATCTATGTGACCTTTACTATCGTCTTGACTAGTTGTAGCAGGCTTGGTACAATGTATGTTCAAATGTACAATGTAGGTGAGAATGTCACATGCACAACAGAACATCTCTGTGCTTTGCCTGGGGAGCTGTTAGCCTACTATGCACAAGAAAGCCAAACAGAGCACAGTACGTTTCACAGTGCATAAGGCTAGCGGAGCACTTGGTAATATTTTTCACTTTCTATCACTACACTATAAAGCAAAAATGTTAATATACATATTTCTAGGCAACAGTGCAGTTTTGCACATTAGTAAACACCATAATTCTCTTCTGCTTGTCAAGATGTGCTACCTACGGGCATGGAGCTTTGAAGGAGGCCATTTAAAAACACAATTTTCCAATCTGGATTGGCACTTACATGCCCCCTCCATGCCCCCACCTCCCCAAAACGAGTCATTGAAACTGCAGTTTTGAAATCCTGCTAAAAAAGGCAGTATCTCTCTCCTGACATGCCTGTGTACTTACTGCTGGAAACCAGTTAAACCAAGGGAATATTTATAGCACCAGTGAGAGAATAAAGTTGGTCCCTTAACTGTGACAGAGCCCATTTCAGTCCTGTCAGCTGTCTCCTTTCTCAGCTGAACTTCAGAAAGCAAGTTGCATTCAGTGGTGGCCTCATGCTGCTCTCTGCTGCTGCTTCAGTCAGTGCCAGCATGCGTCGGTTATTAGACCCTTCTGTCTGCGCTGGCTGCAGCTCCTGCTCTTGATCCCTCATCTCTTGCATGTAGCATCCACTTGTCCTCTTGATTGTGTAATGCTTCATGGAAGTTTTCTAGTCCATCTGTGTGTAGGAAATTTTAACTGTATGCTAATTTTATCATAAATTATTGACGAGATGGACATGGAAAGTTCTGTTTGTATAATGCTTTCAGTACTGTAGAAATCTGATCGGATGTTTTCCATCAAGGAAGCCTCTTGTCCTGTTTTTCTCCTCTTTCTATGCTTCATTGTGAGTGTCTCCTGCTTGGCAAGTGGTCTGAGAAACTGAGAACTAGCCCCCACAGTGTTAATAGCTGCAAATACATGGGGGGTGTAATGAAGTTTAGGCAGCTCAGGCTGACTCGTTACGTTGGTCGTTCCACACAGGTTAGGGTGGGGAGGCCCAGTGAACACCTTCGGACACGTGCTCAAGAGAGCCCAAAGAACAGTGTTTAAAGCTACTGGATATAATTAATTAAATCTGTAAGTGTATTTCCTTAGCTAAACCTAATAGCAACCCTTCTTTGACCTTAAAGTTATTGTGGGTCGTTATTAGGATTATTTTTAGGATGTTATTAGGATGATTTTCTTTAGGATTAAGGGCCCCAATCTCTTTTCCTCCTAAAAGGATAGGAGGATAGTTCTTTTTATTTTAGATTAAGGAAATCACAGTCCTGCCAACTCTCCTGATTGCTCAGAGGCTCCTGCCATGTTGTCACATCTCATTTTCCTCACCTGCCTGTCCTCTGTCTTAGCCACCCACTACATAGCACCCTGCCCTTTCTCCTGCTTTGTGGGACCTGGTGATGGAGGATGTGCATGGCCAATGTGATCTGTAATTTGCCTGTAGTGGCACCCGGTGCATGGGTTGGTGGAGGGGCAATGCCAAGGTGCTGCCATGAAGCACAGATATGCCTTCTCATGAGATCCAGTATTTGAAAGAGACTTTCAGAACTTCAGCATGAGCATTTTGCCAAGATCCCTCCCTGACACAGGCTTACCAGGTCCATTCCTCTACCACACAGTAAAGGCACTGGGACTTGAATATCGTGAAAGAAGCAGCTCGCAAAGGCAAACCAAGCAAACCATTATCCTTCAGTGAAAGCTGTGTGAATATCTTCCCTAATAGCCAGAAGTGACTGTGATATAGAATGTTTGCTAAGCTGGGAGTCTGAAGGGACAGTGCACAGCAAACAGGTACTTTGGCTGCATAAATCACGGAATTTGAGAATATTACTAGTGTCCCCTGTGCAGATCCCTGTTGATTATCTGTGTTGTATAGAATATAGGTTTTATTTCCCTCCTGCAAATTGATCCTGTACACACTTGTCTGACATACAAACTTTCAAAAAAAATTCGATTTATTTTTTTTTAGGTCCACAGGCTGTAGCACTGAGATCCTGAGTTCCTCCAGTTAGCTGCCAGAAATTAAATCCAGGGTTTCTGATTCATGACCATGTCTCTTTCCCATTATGCCTGAGCTCTGATACCCTAAACACTAAACTCTGGGAATTTGATTCTGAACTTCACAGTATGGGCTTCTCCATCTGTGTGCACGTACTCCATGGGTACTATGTCCTTATATGCTCTGAACTGCTATCCCTGTTTAGGGATTCCTGTCTGATATTTCTGGGACTTGGAATTTGCTCTTTTGGATTCTCTTGGCAGAGACCTGAACTTGGCTCTCTGCCTGCTTCCTTTGGTCTTTAGCCTTTGCAGGGGTATAATTCTTCTTTCTTGAGACCTGTCTTCATCTCAGCCGTCTGGGAGAAGTCTTGGATTTTTCCCATCCTTTGCCCTCTGTTTTTTCAGGGACTCTGACTGGATGGTGATCTGAACAGGTCACCGATATTGCAGGGAATGGTATTCCTGAGAAATCTTACTCTTGATGGTTTTGGTTTTTTCTATTTCCTTTCTCGAGTACCCATATTAGCACCTTCATTTTTCACTTGGCTGCAATTTAATACCTTATGCTCACTTCACAGCATTTCATCTTATTGATGATGTTAAACCAATTTGCAATGTCTTGCAGATCCTTGATTCAGTTGTAACAATATAAAATATCAATATGGAGAACATTTCCTGAAGAGTTAGAGTTAACCACAAGAGTTAGATACTCTCTTATCATTGTTTAAAAAAAACACTGGATATCCACATCCACTGCGCTTGGGCATAGATTTCTGGATCTGAAAATGTCCTTGTTAGATTAAACATTGTGGGGAAAGTTCACACGAGATCATTAATGACTCCAAAATACAACAGTTAATTTTCATTTCCTTTCCTCTTGAAAAAAATGTAATTCGGTGATCTGAACTCTTTCAGTAAAATTTTACAGATTACCTGAGCAGTGTCAAATGACTTTCATTGTTGGAAAATGTTCTAGTTTTATTCCACCTAAATATATACCTGTTCTCTTTCAGAGAACTTTTTAAAAAATGACTCCTCTAGACCACATGACCATTACTAAAATTGCTTCAGTCTCAGTGGGGAGACTTGCTGAGCTCCGAGTGAGATCAGAACCCTTCATCTGGTAGATAATTACATCTGTAAGTGTATTGTGAAGCCTAAGACTCATCCAAGGTTGGCTGCTCTCCCTACCAATGGATTCGACATAAAGCCATCTAGAGGACTTTCCAGATGGCAATTGGTGTAGCAATTTGTCCTTAAGATGGGACTCTGCTGCACAGTTCTGAAAAGCCTGTGTAGGGGCGGTGTCCCTAAAGCTAGATAAAATGGTCCAGGGAGCATTCTCTGCCCTTAGGCCAGGTAGTGTAGCCTAGCTCATGTTCACATGGCTAAATTCTCGTTCCCTCTTCAAACGTGACGACTGACCCCAAATGGCTTAACAAGGACATGCCAATACTGTTCCACCCGAAAACTGAGCCCAGCTGGGATTTGGGAGAGTGGGAGTGAGCATGGGTGAGAACTGGGATGGGACCATGCTAACACCTAAATGACATCAATGGTCTCGGTCCAGAACTCAGGTCAGTACCTAGCCCTGCTTAGTTTAGAGTGTATTGTTATAAAGATTGAACTTCCAGAGTATTTTGAATTCCATTTTAACACATTATAATGATGGTCACTGTAATGGCAGGGTCATGATGATGACAGCCATCAACAAGGCTGACCAGCAAGGAGAAGAACCTTTGCTTTTAATAGTTAACGATTTCCAGCAATAGCAAAGGAACTTTGTGAAGAAAAGGTGCAAATACTTACTCCACTTAATCCATTGGCTTTGAATCAGTTTCATATTCTTTGACTATAAATGTGCAGGTAGGGTAAGATTGGAAAACCTTTGCTTCCTCAAAGGAAAAAAATGATGACTACATGGTGCCTTTGCCTTAGAAGTGTTACCCCAGTTTGAACCCCAAGTAGTTTCTTTTTAGACCAAAATAATTTATTCCCATGGAAACTCTGCATCTGCACATTGCTGCTCTGAGTCAAGTCCTTTCAGGGCTTTGCCTTGAGGAGCTCTGTCGTGCACAATTGTGATCATGTAGCCATAATCCTGTGCTTTGGTAGAAGCCATCCTTCTCATTCCTAAAAATGCACATTTTCCAGCTCAGTTATAAGATGACCTAACAAATATATCTCCTATAACCTCATCTATTTGTTTAATGGCCAGTGCAGCTCAGCAACAAATGTCAGAGATTTCACTCTCTCATTTTTGGTGCAGAGGAAAGGAGCAGAAGTTCAACACACGGCATATCAGGAGTGGACAGAGAGGCATAGGCCTAATTAGCATTCCCTAGGTGATTTTCATCCAATTCATTTTTTTCTATCTTGACAAGACAGTACTGTTTTCGTGTATCTCCGATCTGAAAGTCCTAAGTGTCAAAATAGATCAGTGTTCTCTTCCTCTGTGTTGTGACTCTTATCTTAATTTATTTTTCTGTTTTTAGAAGAATAATGATCATCCACTCACTTGGGTTAAAATATAAAGGCATCTGGGAATTCCAGGTCATATTTTTTTTCTGGAAAACTCCAATTAAAATGTTTTCTGATAAACAATGAAGTTGATAATATCTTTCAAATATGAATGTGTTTTAGTAATATTTGATCATTTTGAAGTAAGTTTTATTTTTCTGGGAAAAACTATGTGGAAAGAGCTTAGTATGGCACAGCTTTGTATGTGATTGTCTTTGGCCCCAATCCTGCAACTTGATCTTTGCAGAGGGACTTCTCTGAATGCTGCAGAGAGGCACTTGAGGTCACGGAGGATGTTTCTGTATCATGCAATGAAACTCAACACATAGACCTCTGGGGTACTCTTGGCCTGCACTCACACATGCAGATGGTGCAGAGATGCTAGCCTCAATCAAGCAGTACTGCCAAAGAGCAACTGGTTATGATCAGCTGCAAAAGGGTTCACTGAAGTGAAGCCTGGACTAGAAAGGTTGGGAGTCAATGGTCTACAATGTGCCATAGTGAAGACTTTTGTAATGCATCCAATTCCCAGCTGAGTTGTTCACAGGAATGTCCAAAGTGTTGTCAAATGCACAGGGATAGTCCTGCAAAGGGGTTGGCTTTGGCATGGACCTCCTCAACCAGAAGGCAAAGGTTCCTCCTCTGCTTTCCAGCCATACACAGAGCCCATAGAGTTTAGCAATAGGTAATGAATAGTAGTAAGTAGCAAGTAATAAATAATAATTCTTCTGACAAGGGGGAAGCTTCTGACAGGCTTGTTCAGAGACTGAAGAATTGGTCTGTTAAGCCTGCCCCTGAAGAGAGAAGAGGACAGGAGGGTGCCCCACTTGGAAATTGCAGAACACAGTCGTGGTGGTGAACCTGAGCTGGATGCAGTGAGAAGTGTAGCTGAAGGAGTAAAGAGGCAACCTTGCCCACAAGCCTTCATGGTCTGGAGCTAGACTGCTGATTTCCTTTCATCCCAGGTAGCTCTACTCAGACTGTGGCCAAGCAAGGGAATGTGACAAGGGCTAACTTATCACCCATTTGGTGAAGCTGCAGGAATCATGTGTTTGTAGTTAAGGTTAAGTCAGTTACTAAGAAAACAGTTGTGCTGGTTTAGGCTTTTATAGTCTCTTTACTGTTTGCTACCCTTCCTCTGCCACAGTTACTATTCCTGTAGGAGACCTGGCAGAAAGAAATGTGTACCGTTGCCTCTGCCATTCCCACTCTATCACCTTAGTTGAAACCCATGTTCTTTGGTAGTGCAACCTATCAGGTTCATTGGGACATAATGTGATTTTGTTTTAAACTTGGTGAGCAGGGTTTAAATTAACACACTTCATGTTTAAATTATCTTACATTTTAAATGACTTTAATTGAAACTTACACTTTTGGTTAAACTAATGTTGCTTCATTATGAAGTTTAATCCTCCGATTCATATATGAATACTCAGAAATATGAGTTGGTGTGGAGATTATTTTTCTTTATCATGGAATTAAGAGTTAGTTGTAGACAGAAGTAATGGGTTTTGGTACTGCACCATCATAAATGTATGTTGCTTGAATTTTTATTGCACCAGATCAAATGCTTCTATGCAAACGGCAAAAATGAAATCCAAGAAAATTGCCTTCATTAAGGTATAAATGAAACCATTTGCTGTGCTTACAAAGACATTCCCAACCTGCTTTTGGCATAAAATGTGTCTTTTACAGCCTATCTTGGCACACACATCTCCTGCCTCCCAATTATGAATGCCTTGGGGTGTCCAAGTAAGCAATAATTCCAGCTGCTCCTGACAGAAGAAGACACTGCTGCACTGCATTATTTTTCTGATGAATGTATCTTCCCTATGAGCCGAAACAGGCTTTGCATCAGCAACATCTGCAACAACAGGAATTTAGAAAGTGGGTCAGGTGTATTGATGGATTGTGGAAGGAGAATGGATGAAGAAGGGGTTGTGTGCGAGCACGTGTATAAATGTGGATCTACTTTTGTCTCCATATTTTCCTCCATATATGTACCTAATTGATTCAGGTCCTGTGGTGGTACTCACAGAGGGAGGTTTCAGTATAAAGTGCTTTACTCAGAGCTTTAGTCACCATGTCTGAAAAATCTCACTCTGTTGTAGTTAGTAGTAATTAATTTTCCTGACTTGTTTGGGGACAGCATTTGTCCTTGTAATTCCTAAGCTAGTTCAGGGCAGGATCTAGGTAACACATTGATTATGCTATTTGTCCTCAGCACTGCTCTTTACTATTTGCTCTGGAATTGTGTATGTGGCAACGACAATAGGTTGCTTGAGGTTAAAAATTGTCTAAAATAAGATGACAAATTTCAGGAAAGAAAAGACTAAAATCTGCAGACCAAGGATTACAATCAGCTAGAGAAAGAGATAGATGGAAAACCTGTGTTGTTTTGAGGTTGGTGTTAATATATCAGGCAGCCAGGCAGGAGGAAGTATTGCAGCGCGAAGTTTGATTCCCTAGGGTGAGAAAGGAGATAGTGGAAGCAGCAGCAGCTGCAGTCAGATGGAGAAATCTCTGTTTTTGTTGTTTATTTTAACAGCAATATTGAGCTTATGTTGTGTTGATGGCTCAGGAGACTGTCTGGTTTTCTTCTCACTGGCTGGGCAGGGCAGATTTGGAGCATGCTTTCTGGGAGCTGCCCATTAAGTTGGCTAATGCATAAACTGAAAAGGCCACCTAGAGGGAACAGGGATCTTGAAGGAAGCACGTCAACCATCAAATTTAGCCTTTGCAGCAGCAGGCAGCCCTGTGATAAATCTTTAGTACAGATAAAACAACAGAAATGCTACTCTCTGTGTATTCCAGGAGTCACAGAACTTATCCCAAACTTGTAATAACATAAAAGTCCATAATACAAAAGGCAGAACCACAAAAGCACGCCACACCACTGGAAAAGAACAGAAGACATTGGGGTATTACCAGTGGGTTTAGAGTCTGGAGAATTTGTACCCTAATGAAGACTCAGGACCCTACAAAGTAAGCAATCCCTCACGCTATTGATAGGAAAAAAAAACTTCCAAGCATTCCCTGACAATCTACTCTGAAAGAATTTTTTGGCCCCAAACTTAGCAACCAGATTAATCCTCAATGCCTGAGCAAGATGCATCATGATTTGGACAGATGTTTATCCTACATGCCCATTCAGTTTTCTCACTGGCTTTTGTCTAATGAGGTTCTCTGTGGGTATCAATTATGGTTACAGTGATAGTAAGACACACTAGAAACTGGCTGGCACAGACCTTCAGACCCATCTTTTGTTTACCATTCACCTACCATTATAGAGTTCTTGTCAAATCTTGTAAAAAAAAAAAATCTGAAAATACGCTGATTTTCTTTTTATGGTTGATTGTTTTCCTGTTAGACCTTGCTGCAGGGTGAGGGAAAAGGAACTCATTAGAGACTGCACAGGAATCTTGTTGGTTTGCTTTTCTATGTTGCCACCATATGTGTCTATCTTCTTTTTCACTGCTGTTGTCTATATTAGCAAGGATCAGATAGAAAATCTGGTTTTCCTATGCATTTTTATAAATGAAACCTTTCCAAGTGGGACTGCTGTCCAATTAGGTTCACTTTTAGAATCTTTATAATGGAAAATGTCTCTTAAAATTTCTCTATGGGGGTTTCAAGATCACTAGGGCCATATGCTTCCAGCCTGTAAACAAAACAGATGAAAGCAGATGTGTAGACATTGTAGATGAGAAATCAAATGAAAGTTTCAGCCCATTTTTTACACCAAGAGGTTGTATGTAACATTCTGGAGCAAGGCACAGCAAAGAAGGGGTGGTGAAAGACTCCATTAGTAATTCTGTTGTCCTGGGGCAGAAAGTGGCACACAAATCATCGGGTACTTTCTAAACATATGAACTGAACTCTGAGTTGAAAACCTTTGAAAGTATCTTGCATAGTTCCCAAAAGGTGGGAAAGATTGGGTTTATAATGCCTTAATATACCAGAAGTTCCATATTCTTTCTAGTGCTCAGTAGATTCTGAAAAACCCCTGAATGTAGTCCTGTTATTTACCATTTTGCTGTAACCTTTTTATTGAATTGATTTTTTTTTTTTTTAATGGTAGGGGAGAAATACTAATTAGCTCACTCCATTTTTTGATAGCTTGCCTTATTATAAAACTAATCAGTGTCTGACTTTTATTGTTGTGAGAATTAGAATACCAAAAAAAAAAAGCCTCAGTGTAACAAAATTAAAAATATGAGATTTTTCTAATGATTCTTTGCTGGGTCAAACAGTTCTTTATTTCTTCCAGCAAACTTTCATTTTCTTTGGAAAAGAAAAAGAAAAGAGAGTACTCTCTGGGATACCTGAAGTTCCATTATTGCACCAGTTCGCAAAACTAGCCTCTGAGAAAATGGGAGCAGTAAAGTGTAAAAGACACTCAGGGCTAGAATTGTTAAGCAAAAAATACCATTTTCTATCAACAGAGGTTTCTGCTTGAAAAATAATAGCATGATTATTACTGTCATTCTAGGTCTGAGAATACTCATGAATTTGTTTCACATCTGAAAAGAAACCAAAGCATCCAGAATGGAACAAAAGCCTTTACTGCCACTCTGCCACTGCAAATCAACTGAGTAACAAGGGATGAGGATTAAAGAATACATTAATGGATATACAGAGAAGGATCAAAAATAGTAGCAGTGTTGTCTTTTGATGGCCAAATACTGTAATAAGAAGCAAATGGCCTTAAAAGGTCATCTTGAAAAACTGGAGGCAATCTGAGATATCTAATTTTGTTACAGTGGGTCAATTTTTATTAGGGACCTATATGATTGGAACTTCATTGAAAAGTTCTAAACTATAGGGATTGTCCTTTGAAGAGGAAACAAATAGCTACTTGATTAAAAAGAATTATCTATATCAATATAAGTAGCCCTATTTTAAAAGGCAATATGCTGGTTTGAGCTACTAATTTAGCACTTCTAAATACCAGCAGTAAGAAAATCTGTTTCAGTGACTCTGTTAGTTTTTCTGTGCCTGAACTGCCACACTGACACTAAAACTGTGTCTAGACAAATCTTTAGAAACAGATTGCTTAATGTGCAGGATGCAACACAGAGGATGTAAAATTACATATTTTGGTTTTATGTTGCTGTTGACATTAAATGTTTGAAGACAGTTACGATCCAGGAGGGAATGTAGCTGGTTGGTTGTGAAGTATACAATTTAATGGTATCTTTATCCCTAAATATGTTATATACCCCTCTGTATTGCTTTACATAAGTAGGCACTAAAACAATATGTTAAAATGATGCATTTTCTCTTTGTTTAATTTTTAACAGTATATATGTTTATACATTTTAGGTTTATACACTTGTCAGTTATCTCATATATTTCAGTTTGTAAAATGGTACTGGCATCTTTTCTAAAACAAGGTGGAAGCTCATTTTGATTTCTTTCCATTGCACTGCTGGTCAGCCTTGTATTTGGTGACTCATTTGGCTTCATTCTTTCTGATATGTCTATAGAGTAAGTCTTTGTATGTGTATTCTGTGTTGTCACGTAGAGAAGACTATGCTGTCTTGTCATCTCCGTTATTCTGAATACAACCGGTTGAGTGAGCAATCACAGTCTGCATTTCTTAACCTGTGGAAACCAAAGAGACCCCGAGAGAAAAGATGTCTTGGCAAAGAATGCCTTACAAGTTTGAATGGAGGGTGTCTCAGGAGAAAATCAGTTCTGAATGATTAAATAAAAAAATGTTGTTGGAGATAATGAATCCTTATTCCTGCCTGTGCAGCCTGATACCTGCACATCTCATCAGAGTCTGCATAACAGGAGGATCCAGGACTTTGAACCATTTCCCTCAAGTTGCAACTTCTGGTTTGCAGCTGACCATGGTTTTCTCTGATTTTCTTCCTAAAAAGAAAATTCTCAAAAAATAGTGTGGGAATTGTTTCCAAGAGACTAGTTCACTTAATCCTAGTGTCTAATAGTGCTCCCAAAGTGTTTGATGGTAAAAGAATTAGCAGCACACAGGCTCCAGTCCAGCTATCCAGTTATAAATGTCTTTGCCAAAGTGAAAGCGTGGCCAAAAATGTTCAAAAGGCCTTCTTGATTCAAAGTTCTTCTACTCTGTCATTTGTTTACACAGTCCCATTTCTACACTGAAAACTCAAGTTTTTTTTTTTTATTAATATACTGATCCTTCCTGCAAAAGGTGTGTAGGTATAATGTCAAAACTCTATTGCAGAACAAAGGTGGTGCTATACTCACTGAGTGCCACATCTTACATTATCAGCGTCTTCCATGGATGGACCTGTCCTAGCTTTGCCTCAACTCTACCAGCAGAAACAGCCCATGCTTTTCATGGTGTCGTCTTTGAAGGAAGTGGTCCTCCTAGTCCTTCAGGAAGAATGAACAGAGGTTACATTGTTCCAGCACAAGGATAGCCTTTCTCCTAGTTAGCTGCTGGGACTTTGCTGTGTAACAATTTTAAATCACTGGCTCATTCTCAGCCTCAAAATGTGCAGTCCATGTACCAGGCACTATGCCGGATGCAGGAGACTGGAGCTGGGATCCTTTCTGTCTCAGGAGTGTAGCTGGCAACTTTCAGCAAGACGCTGGCATTGACCTGACCTTTCTGTACACTATATTGTCTGTATACAAGCTGGTTTTTTTAATCTAACAGTAGGGACTTCTGAAAAGTTATGTAAGAGTTGAAGATGCTAAGAGGTGTGAGCTACTTAGCATAATTCTTGTCCTGTGAGGTGCTTATATTTCTTGTTTATCTCCTTTGATCTCAGAAAAGGTGCTTTGTCACAAACTGAGCCTTATCCTCTCTATAAGAGTTGCTGGAGAAATAACAGCAGAAAAAAAGAAACCCCAAAGTTGCAGACAGTATCTGAAGGGGGCCTACAAGGGTGCTGGGAGAGAACTTTTTACAAGAGCCTGTAGTGATAGGACAAGGGGTAATGGGTACCAACTGAAATCAGGGAGGGTTAGATTAGATATCAGGAAGAAATTCTTCACAGAGAGGGTGGTGAGGCACTGGAACAGGTTGCCCAGAGATGTTGTGGATGCCCCATCCCTGGATGTCTTCAAGGCCAGGTTGGATGTGGCTTTGAGCAACCTGGTCTAGTGGAAGGTGTCCCTGTCCATGGCAGGGGGGTTGGAACTAGATGATCTTTAAGGTCCCTTCCAACCCTAACCATTCTATGATTCTATGATTCTATATGCACTGTACTGTGCTCAACTCCCAGTCACTGTTTCTTGGTCTTAAACCTGAATTCGCAAGGCCAGCTTGTTGCACACATTGCCCACTTGTAGCCAGTGATGTTCTTCGGTGTTGTGAAAGCTGTATGAAAACTGGATGCATGAGGACAGACTCGAATTGCAGTTGAATGGTGTCCATTGGAAGTAACTAGTCACTTTCTTTCTGCAGGGGGCATGGATGCTAAAACCACTTCCAGTTGTCACAATAACAAGGTTTGGCATAGCTGTGCTTTTTAGCCAACAGTGTACAGACAGACAAAAGGGTCATTGAGCTACTTAGTTTCTGCCTCTGCTACCATGAAAGAGCCGACATAGACTCAAAGTGCCTTCTGGTTTCATATAGCTAATACTGTCCTGAAGAGTCAGTCCTCCCCCTATTACTGCTTCATGTCTCCTGAAAGACAGAGGAGTAGTAAGCCACCTAACTAAAGCTGGTTCTATAATCTACATGCAGTATTTACATTATTTAAAACATGTTACCATTAAAAAAATACTTTGTTCTGAGCGTGGGCTGGTGACATCTGTTTGCTTCTTGCCTGTGCCTAATCCCTTTATCCCAGCCATGATATCAACTATTACAGTCACTGCATACAGCAGATTTCATTTTACTTCAGGCTCTTTAGCCATAAGTCTTTGCACAAGAAATAGTGCTCATTGCAGTGACATTGTAGAAGGTCACATTGGATATGAAGATGGCTCAAAGAAGCTGCTTTTTTCTCCCTGAATGCAGTTTCATGATGCCTGGTGTACAACACACAGAGAATTCTACATTTGCCATGCAAGCGAGTATTGGAGTCATTTCATTTGCAGAACCCACAGGCTCCGTTTTTGCTAAATAACATTGCTCAGCATGGTTCTGAAATTGCCTGCTGCTTTGCATCCTTCTGAATGTTATGTGGTCCATGATTCTTGTTTTGCAACAGGAAAGAATTCATATAAAATCTATCTTGAATTGATAGAAACTTTATTCTTTTACTGGAGTTTACAGGGCCAGGAAGCTTACGCATTAGCCCTCCTTTATATGGTTACGTGCTCTGGAGGACAATGTAGATGTGTTCCACTTACACTTTGCAGTATCTGTACCTGCCTCCAAATGCTACCACACAATGCCCTGCCCTGGATGGAGTGTTAGACCTGTTGGAGTGCATTTCTTGGGCTCATGTTACCTTCTGGTGGCTGCAAGTTACAAAGAACAAAGATGTAGATTCTAGAAACAATGTTCATGCCTTTTATCTTATGGCTTGCAAACGTGACAATTAGAGCTTTTGCCACAAAAGTATTTCAGGATGGCATATAATTAGCATGCACAAAATTTACTAGTTTTTATTCTTTTGAAAATCACAGGAGATTATTTTTCTTTGGTGGGGAACAAACAGGCAAGGAACTTCATGGGAAAACCCATGGTATGTAGGGTTTTCTTAAGACTCCTGGCACTACAAAATGTGAAAGTGGAGGATTTGCCCCTTCTCTGCATCGTCACTTCTACTCTTGTGCTCTTTAGATTTTATTGTCTCAAGAAAATCCAGTGAAGCCTGATTCAAAAGTATCTATACAAGATTTCGGAAAAGAGCCATTGTGGGATAGTCTAATTGATACAGCCGACTGATGAGTAAAACCCTGCCTTTTTACTAATTGCATTTCAACATTTGTAATCTTCATACCTGGATTTTATCTCCTAACTTCCAAGATAAGCCCAAGACTGATCGTTGGAACTGCTCTGCCAGCACATGATCATCTGTTACAGCCCTGTGCATGATAGAACTCCGGCTGCAGCAGTGTGTAGCTCCGCGCGAGCCATGTGCCAAATACACAGCCTTGAGGGAGAGTCTGCAGCTTTCCTGGAACATTGTGTTACTTTTACTACTTCTTTAGCAGTTTCCAAGCTTGCTAGTTTGAAGGTAGCTCATATATGCCCACACTACTACTATCTGGTGTTTCTTTAATTTTTCTACATCCCTCCTCTGTGATCCCCTTTTTCTCTCTCTGCTTAAATTAGAATGTTCAGATTCTTGCATTTAAAACAAAACCAGAACCAACCAACCAACCAAAACCCCCAAAAATCTATGTGCACTTCTAGTATCTTTTTGTTTATTAAAAATCATCAAGTACAGACACATGATAATGATGAAAACACTTTGCTTTTATTAGCCAGTTTTCCTTAGGCTTCTCTTTTTGGTAATGTTGTAAACTGTAAGAATGAAGCTTGTACAGTGTTTTTCTTTGTAATCAACAAGATCTTCAGATAAAATTAGAGTCTGAGATTTGAAATATCCTCATTTGTTACAAGTCTTGAATGTGATTTCCTTACTGCTTCTGCTCCCTCTTTTGTCTGCCAGATTCAAATAGCAAACAGAAGCCCTGCTTTAATCAGTTGATAGTCCTATTTTTAATTTGCAGGAGTGATTTAATCCCTCTGAATTACAGAAGGGGCAAGTGACTTCATAAACCTGAGTAATGAGATTTGTTAAGCATTCTTTTATCATGAGGATCTTTCCTAGAGCACACATCTACCCCATGAAAATATTTGATTAAAATATAATGGGTGAAACAGGATGCTGATTCCCAAATCCTGCAAGGTTCTTCCTCCTTTGAGGTTTTAAATGCTTTTGCCTCCCACCAAAATCAGCATTAGAGAAGGGATATGACACGACCTCGTTTGCCAACACTGATTAAAGAAGAATGTACAAGATGTATCAGTTATTCAAAGATAGTATTGCACTTTTAAGATCAGGCACTTTAGGTAGTCTGCCCTTTAATAATGAATGTTGCAAGGCTTCTTTTATTAAACATGGGAATAATAACAGTCAGATCTGTAATTATCGTTATTGACTCGAATCAACAGAAGTCAGTCTCGAAAGCTTGCATGTTCAAGGGTTATAAATAGCCCTATTTGGATTCCTCTACATTTTTTTCAAGAAAATATAAATGTGATTTAATAGATTTAAATACACAACATGGGTATCTAAATTGGTTCCATGAAACCATGAACGACTTGCCAGCAATTTGAATGAGCTTCTGTTTGAGCAGAAGCAGGGATAAAGCTAGCAACATGAGGTCAACACAGGCCTGAGCAGGATGTCCAGCCCAGGCCCGCAGCAGAGTGGTGGGATGTCTTTTCAGTGCCTCTGCCTCTTTTAGGCAGCTGTTGTTGTCTCCTGCTCATCCTACCCCTGGCACCACTAGCAGGGACAGCAGTAGATTCTGATATTTGGCAGCTCCTTACCCTGCCTCCTAAGGATGCAGAGGCTTTTGCTGCTTGTGAATTGCTCCCTGTGCTTTCCTCTGTCTAGAAACTTCATAGCATGTGTGACCTTCAAACATCTGAACATGTGATGTCCAAAAGAAGATACGGCCTATGTGTGTCTCAAGGGACATCTGAACACCCCTGATATGCCAAATACAATCTCCAGAAAGTGTCCTGTAGCCATATTTTGCTGCTTAAATTCAGTATTCCTTCCGGGGCTTTGTCATCTCCACTGATGACTTTAGGGTCTGAGCCTCACCTACTGATGTTTTGTTGTTTTGAGCCTTGATGTTCTGAACAATGTGTTTTGCCAGCCAGCTAATGTAATATTGTTCCTTTGAAGGCATCAGATGCTGCAACTTGAGAGCCTAAGGACTTCTTCACTTCACCGTATAGAATGATCAGTCTTCACCTTTGGTTGGCCTCCAGTAGCACAGCAACATTATTCCTCTGGATATCAAAAAGGTAATGAATGCCCTTCAACCTCCTAATGCTTTTCCTTCCCTGTCTCAGTTACCTGCACCAGACTACTAATGTTTGAGTTCCATAGGTGATGTTGATACCAACAGAGGTAACCATGACACTTTAATTATTAATGCTCCAGGACCTGATTTTCACAAGCACAGGGATCCTGCAGCTTTGTTTACTCCATCTGGAGTTGGGAATTCTTTGTAATTCTAAATATGGACCCAACATCTTCTCTTGAGGAAAAGACAGAGAAAGAGCTAAGACCCTATTTTATGCACCTTCCAGATTAGAATCACAAAACTATCTGGTAATTTTGAAAGCTTCCATCTTTAAACCATCTTTCTAAATAATTTCTAGAAGTTAGAACCATTCACAGGGTGTTAAGGTTTGTATACCAAAATTAGGCAGATCAAACTCTTTGAGACTCTTCTAGCTAAAATTGATTTCTTGTTTGGAAAGCACCCTTGGTTTGAATTTTGGGAAAGGGGAACTGAAAAAAAAGTTTACATGCTAACTACAAAATGACCTCTCCCTCTCCCACTTGATTCTTTCTTCCTTCAGTTAAGGAATGTATTATTATCCTACTGTTCTAGCTATTTGTTTACAGCCATTGCCTTTCTGCCTAATTTAAGAGGAGGTTTCTTACTTGATGGAAAGGTTGTGTCTTCATATAACAAACTACAGGCAGGGGGACAGGTGATGAGAACAGAAAGGGCACTGAGGTGAACATTGCCATATCAACTTTGTGAGCAGAAGAGAGGAGATGCAGGTTCACATCCTGGCAAATACAACAATTTAAGAAGAATGTAAGTTTATTAAAGTTTAAATGTAGTCCTCAATATTTTATGTGCAACACAGTTCGGTGGTGTCGTCCTGGCTGCTTTCAAAGGGGTAGGTATTACTTGTCAGTGTCAAACCTTTTAGTCTTCATTGCATACCACAGCTCATTATGGGGGATCATAGCTTCAGGTGATGTAACTTGATTCATTTATACACAAGCTGGGCAAAAATACCATAAATATTTAAAACTGATGTATATTTACTAGTGCAATATTGCATATAGAATTAGTGGTCTGGTTTCTGCCAGCATTTCAAAGCTTGCGGTTTAATTATCACGTTACCCAGGTCTGATGGCCAGCATTGTTAATGGGTTCATGCTTCTGCCCTTTCCTTCAGCTTCTCCTTAAGCTCTTCTGAGCTGCTTTGTGACCCAGATGAATTGAAATCTTGTAAGCTTACTGCATTGACAAATGAAAATAAGTGACTAATTTTGATTGTCTTCTGATATTTCATACTCTGCTTGCCAAGAATGTCTTGTGTACTGCAATCATTTAAAATCCTACACACTCGGGATAGTCATGTTTTTCAGAGACTGATTGTAGTAGGTTGACAAAAAATAGAGTCTTGAGCAGATGCTCACCAGTAGCCACCCCTTCTTATATTTACTTAGTGCAAACAAGAAATAATGAAGTAAGACCACAAAGGACCATTTAGTCATATGATCCCATCTCTTTTGTATCCTATGTCATTAAATGTTGTGCACGTACAAGCACTGAGGGCAATAACCTGCATTTGGCATTCTGGAAGGCATTCTGTCTTCCAGAAAGACATCTTGTCCTGGCCGGGGGATGTAAAACCATTAAGAATTTCTTGGTTCCTTTGTTAGGTTGTTCCAGCAATGTCTCGTCACCTTAAGAAGAAAAACTGTGTTTCATTTGAATGTGTCTGACCAGATTCTACCACACCTTCTTATTATGCCATTCTCTGCTAGGTTAAAGAGCCCTTCAGAATTCAGGTTTTGGGTTTTTTTTTTTTTCTTTCTTTTTTTCTTTTTTTTTCTTCTCCATAGAGGTACTTATATGCTGCAATCAAGTCAATCTTTTTGATACGATAAACAGATTGAGCTCTTTAAGTCTCACTTAGTAGCATTTTTCTTCAATTCTCAAATCACATTTTCAGCTCTTAATCTGCCCCCTCTTCCATTTTTCAACATTTTATTCAAAAGATGGGCAGGAACACAGTATATAAGATTGCTCTCATCAGTGATACATCCAGAGGCAAAATTATCTCCCCTACTTCCTACTCCTCTGGTGTAGATTAATCCTTCCTGTTGCCAGTGTCGGAACAAGTGTTTATGGCGAGTAGGTGACTACAACCCCTAAATCTTCTTCAGCGAGTGCCATCTCACTCTCAGTACACAGCACCTACAATCCTTCATGCTTCTTACAGGGATCCAGTTATAGTGAATGTATTTTGTTTGACACGGCTCAGTTTTGTCACTCAATTCAGACTACTTCATGTGGTTGCTTGGTCCTTATTACCTTTACCATTTCTCTCCTCTTAGTGTCATTTTCAGATGTGACCCCTTTTCACAGAAATGTATCCTTTTGATGAAGGTTCCTTACTGTCAGCTATTTTTTGTCAACAGTCATTTAGGCAATTCTTAGTCAATTTAACGTGTGCTTTAATGAGATCATGGGGTACTACATTTACTTTCAGACTGCCTTAAAGGTCTAAATTATCAATATGCACTTAACTAAATGAGCAATCTCATCAAAGAATGAATTTAGAGAAGCTGGATTAGACCTGATCTTCCTAAAAAAGACTGGGCATATTTCTATTCCTTTCTTTGAAAACTTTTTAAATTATATCTGTTATTCCCATTATTATTTGGAGTTCTGATGTTGGCCTGTATTTTCCTGTCATTGCAATGGCCCTTTTTTTGGCTACTGGTATAACATTAGCACCCATTTGGAATTTCACAAGTATTCCAAGTTTTACTAAAAAAAGGTGAAAGAGGCCAAGTATTTATTCTGGAACTGGGAGTAACAGTTATCTAAGTTTGATTATAAGGGAATGGTCATGATTTCTATCTTTCTTAATTACCAGCAGGCTGGAACACTTCTTCACAGTCCCCCTGAGATCCATCTACTTCTTTCTCTTGTGGCACAGAAGTACGTATTGAACATATTTACATTTTCCACGTCAGCACAAACCCACTTATGAACTACATTTACTGATGGGCCAGTATCACCTCTGGGTTTTCTTTTATTCCTAACACACTTAAAATGTCTCGTTTGTCTAGCCCTTGCAACCACAGACTTTTTTCTGTTAACTTCCCTTATCAATCTTTTATATTGTAACTTATAATTTATATCAATTGTAATTTATATAACCTGTCTTTGTTTTCCATTTTCTTTTCAGCTGCCATCTTTGAGTCTTTGTGGGAAAGTTACTGCCTTCTGTGATTGCAAAATCATAGTGGTTTGGGCATTTAGTAGAGTCTTTAAGAGAGACCATTTTTTCACTGTTCCCACCTTTTTGCCTTGTCAGTTCCCTGTGCTGTTTCCTCTTAGTTTGTGGAAATGAGCTCTTTTGAAGCAGCAGAAATACATAGTTTTGATTGGGGCTGTCCTTCATTTCCCCACGATGAATGCAATCAGGCCATGATCGCTTGTTCCCAGGCAACTACAAACTTTTAATTTAGTGATATCTACCATTTTTATCTCTCACAATGAGGTTCAAATACTTCTCTCTTGCAGTGTTGGGTATCTATTGGGCTACAAAATTACCTTCTGCAAGTTGTGGAAGTTATTAATGCCTTAGCAGAGGCTGCAGTTGAAGCCAGAATAGGGCTACATTTGTTTCCTCACAAAGAAGGAAAATTAGGATACTACACATGAACAAGCGTTGCGTTCACGCTTGAACATTTCACCAGCTTCCAAAAAAACCTTTGCCAAAACTTAATCAGGCTTGAATTTTAATGGAAGGCATGAGCTTTTAGGGGATTTGGTAGTGAATTTTTGGATGCTTTCCTACCTTCCTCTGACAGGAAAAAAGAAAGCTTTTGTTAAAAAGAAAGCTTGTTGGCATTTTTTGGTTTAAAGGCAGCGATTGCAAGGAAATAAGGGGATGAGAATTAAGAAGGCCGGCATCACGCTGAATGGGGCTGGTGTCCCGGAATAAACTGGAATGAGGAGTTCAGCCACAACTCAACTCGGGGCCTCACAACAGCCCTGAGGGGCCGGCGGTGCCAGGCCGGGCTTTGGCGGTCAGCGGCCCGCACCCCCCAGGGCGGGTTTAACGGCACCAGGCCGGGCTTTTGAGGCCGAGAAACGAGCCCCGTGACAGCCAGCAGCAGCAGCAG